>NW_027195707.1:52500-85000 GCF_038502225.1 Cherax quadricarinatus
TGCAGACCTCTACGTTTATTGTAGGCCTCTATGTTTACAGAAGACCACTATGTTTACTGTAAGCCTCTATGTTTACACTAGAACTCTATGTTTACTGTAGTCCTCTGTTTACTGTAAGCCACTTATATTACTGTACGCCTCTTATGTTTACTGTAGGCCTCTACGTTTACTGTAGGTCTCTATGTTTACTGTAGGCTTCTATGTTTACACTTGGCCTCTGTGCTTGCACCATTCCTCTATGATTACACTAGGCTTCTATGTTTACACTAGGCCTTTATGTTTAATCTAGGCCTCTGTTTACACTAGGCCTCTGTTTACTCTAGGCCTCTATGTTTGTTTACACTAGGCCTCTTTACACTAGGCCTCTATTGAAAAGCAGTATAATGTAATCCTTTATTCACAACGTTTGTCAAGTCACAAACACATCTACCTAAGTGAACATTACATCAGTGTTTATAGGATGGAGAGTCAGGTCGATAATGATGCAGTAAATAAATTAAATAAGTTTACTGATAAATAAGTTTCCAGTGCTGCTATGTATGTTTGTATCTGGATTATTGGTTTACAGTGTTTCTCAGAGTTTACTTGTTTACAGTTTGCATATATGTGTGCAGCAATATATATGAATATATATTAAATAACTTTGGAAGACAGAGTAAAAAGTGAATTTCAAGAGAACTTATAGGATCTGATAGAATAAATATATTTCGTAGGTTGGTCTTTATCAACTGTAAATGTGTTACTTATGACTTTCAAAAATACAATAAAAATGAGTTGTTTTGATATTAATGGTGAATTTATTGTTTCCCATCCTGGCTGGCCCAGCATCCTGTGATATTAATGGTCAGTTTATTGTTTCCCATCCTGGCTGGCACAGCATCCTGTGATATTAATGGTCAGTTTATTGTTTCCCATCCTGGCTGGCCCAGCATCCTGTGATATTAATGGTCAGTTTATTGTTTCCCATCCTGGCTGGCACAGCATCCTGTGATATTAATGGTCAGTTTATTGTTTCCCATCCTGGCTGGCACAGCATCCTGTGATATTAATGGTCAGTTTATTGTTTCCCATCCTGGCTGGCACAGCATCCTGTGATATTAATGGTCAGTTTATTGTTTCCCATCCTGGCTGGCACAGCATCCTGTGATATTAATGGTCAGTTTATCGTTTCCCATCCTGGCTGGCACAGCATCCTGTGATATTAATGGTCACTTTATTGTTTCCCATCCTGGCTGGCCCAGCATCCTGTGATATTAATGGTCAGTTTATTGTTTCCCATCCTGGCTGGCCCAGCATCCTGTGATATTAATGGTGAATTTATTGTTTCCCATCCTGGCTGGCCCAGCATCCTGTGATATTAATGGTCAGTTTATTGTTTCCCATCCTGGCTGGCCCAGCATCCTGTGATATTAATGGTCAGTTTATTGTTTCCCATCCTGGCTGGCCCAGCATCCTGTGATATTAATGGTCAGTTTATTGTTTCCCATCCTGGCTGGCACAGCATCCTGTGATATTAATGGTCAGTTTATTGTTTCCCATCCTGGCTGGCACAGCATCCTGTGATATTAATGGTCAGTTTATTGTTTCCCATCCTGGCTGGCACAGCATCCTGTGATATTAATGGTCAGTTTGTTTCCCATCCTGGCTGGCACAGCATCCTGTGATATTAATGGTCAGTTTATTGTTTCCCATCCTGGCTGGCCCAGCATCCTGTGATATTAATGGTCAGTTTGTTTCCCATCCTGGCTCGCCCAGCATCCTGTGATATTAATGGTCAGTTTGTTTCCCATCCTGGCTGGCCCAGCATTCTTGTAATATTAATGGTCAGTTTATTGTTTCCCATCCTGGCTGGCACAGCATCCTGTGATATTAATGGTCAGTTTATTGTTTCACCATACTGGCTGGCACAGCATCCTCGTGATATTAATGGTGAGTTTATTGTTCCTCATACTGGCTGACACAGCATCCTCGTGATATTAATGGTGAGTTCATTGTTTCACCATACTGGCCGGCACAGCATCCTGTGATATTAATGGTCAGTTTATTGTTTCACCATACTGGCTGGCACAGCATTCTGTGATATTAATGGTGAGTCTGTTTCACCATCCTGGCTGACACAGTATCCTGTGATATTAATGGTGAGTTTATTGTTTCACCATACTGGCTGGCACAGCATCCTGTGATATTAATGGTGAGTCTGTTTCACCATCCTGGCTGGCACAGTATCCTGTGATATTAATGGTGAGTTTATTGTTTCACCATACTGGCTGTCACAGCATTCTCGTGATATTAAATGGTGAGTTTATTGTTTCACCATACTGGCTGGCACAGCAACCTCGTGATATTAAATGATCAGTTTATTGTTTCACTATACTGGCTGGCACAGCATCCTTGTGATATTAAATGGTGAGTTTATTGTTCTTCATATTGGCTGGCACAGCATCCTCGCGTTATTAATGGTGAGTTTATTGTTCCTCATACTGGCTGGCACAGCATCCTCGCGTTATTAATGGTGAGTTTATTGTTCCTCATATTGGCTGACACAGCATCCTCGCGTTATTAATGGTGAGTTTATTGTTCCTCATACTGGGTGGCACAGCATCCTCGCGTTATTAATGGTGAGTTTATTGTTCCTTATCCTGGGTGGCACAGCATCCTTGCATTATTAATGGTGAGTTTATTGCTCCTTATACTGGCTGGCACAGCATCCTTGCGTTATTAATGTTGAGTTTATTTTTCCTTATACTGGCTGGCACAGCATCCTTGCGTTATTAATGGTCAGTTCATTGTTCCTCATGTTCGCTGGCACAGCATCCTCGTGTCGGCATTTAATATTCAGCTTTCGTTTTCCAAATTTTTTTTTTTTTTTGCACTTTCTGATTTTGCTTCACTGTAAATAAAGGATCTTCAGATAATACGCTTCTAATGTAAACTCTGGGGTTGTAGACCATAATGTCGACAGCTATGTGAATCCAGTTACTATGAGGAGAAAATCAGTATTTCGATAACGTTATGCATTATATACATAGCGAAAGGCTATCCAATGGAAGGACTTTTCCGCATTCTTATTTCTTTGTTTCCACATTTAATTTTTGTCTGACGACTGTTCTTGTGGATCTTAATGATTGAGAAGTGATCCAACAGATCTTATTGCAAGAGAATTAGAACAGCAGTAGCTATTATTTGAGATATCCTTCAGCCCTTATTGAGGCAAGAAGTGGAAGCCACTTTTGTTTGAAGAGTGTAACAGCAGCTTTTATTGTTTAAGAAGCTGTTCAACAGCTATTGTTGGTTGAGGAGTGGTCCAGTAGCTATTGTTGGTCGAGGAGTGGTCCAGTAGCTCTTGTTGGTCGAGGAGTGGTCCAGTAGCTATTGTTGGTCGAGAAGTGGTTCACTAGCTCTTGTTGGTCGAGCAGTGGTCCAGTAGCTATTGTTGGTCGAGGAGTGATCCAGTAGCTATTGTAGGTCGAGCAGTGGTCCAGTAGCTCTTGTTGGTCGAGCAGTGGTCCAGTAGCTATTGTTGGTCGAGGAGTGATCCAGTAGCTATTGTAGGTCGAGCAGTGGTCCAGTAGCTATTGTTGGTCGAGAAGTGGTCCAGTAGCTATTGTTGGTCGAGGAGTGGTCCAGTAGCTATTGTTGATCGAGAAGTGGTCCAGTTGTGGAAAGGGTTCGTGGAGACATGATGATTGGAGTTAAACACACTTGTTGGATGGTAACACTATATTGCAGAGTGTGAGAAGGGAGAGCCCAAACTGCCTGTCCTGACGCCTGCTTGGATTATGGGGAACTGAGGCCTATGAAGCGCATCCCACATACTCATGCGGCATCACATGACGTCACACATGCTAGTCACTGAACCTACAGAAAGGGAGCCTAAATATATACATGGATGATACGATCTACAATATACTACATGAGTATACGTATAGGGAAATTCAGTAGCTATACTGACAGCTCGGTCATGTTACATGTTACGTATGTCGTCTCGACATACACTACAATGCTATAGGCTGAACAGGCAGGTGTGTCTGGGCTGATTCTATACAATGGCAAAGACATATGTAACTTAGAACTAATGGATGGTATCGTAATGGGTGTTAACATAATGGGTGTTAATGTAATGGGTGTTAGCATAATGGGTGTTAATGTAATGGGTGTTAACGTAATGGGTGTTAACGTAATGGGTGTTAACGTAATGGGTGTTAACGTAATGCATTACAAATTATAAGAACAAATCATGGTATAATAAAGGATGGAATTGATCGATCGATCTGTATTCATGCACTCTACGGATTCTGAGGAAGAATATATATATTTACAAAGGTGAAAGTAATTAACAGAAAAGGCAGATCTGGTGCGCACAGATCATTACTGCTAAATTCTCAGAATTCGGAGTGAACGTGAACACAAAAAAAAAGTTTTCTGAAAAACTGATCAGCTAATAACAAAACACACAGTTGACAACTTCATTCATCTTGAACATCTAATTATGCAGACTATGTACATTTAAACCCATCTATGCGAAGGTACAGCGCTGTATAGCCCTTGTGGCTTAGCGCTTCTTTTTGATTATAATAATATGCGAAGGTAAGATTTACATATGCAGAATGGTTATCGTCTTTGGGAGGATTGAATTCCTTTGCAATGGCTAACACATGCCTTGACTGAGGGCAATCTGAGCAAGTATCTACATAAGATACTTGGGGTTTCTCATTACTTGTCGTGTACACAAAGAATAACGGCATTCGGGTTGATTATCTGACTGAGTATTAGAGGTAGAGGGTACAGAGTCAAGAGGATTGTCAGCAACTGACACACTAGTCTGGGTAGAGATATCATCCTCGAGATTGCATACTAATTTCATATGATCTAAATGCGATTCCTTATACTGACCAGTACTAATTTCTCTATCCTTATACTTATTGCCATTGATATGTTCAACTACTCGATAAGGGCCAACAAACTTTTGATTGAGCTTAGGCATTGCGGATGTTTTGTTGAAATTAATCAGCATAACCCTTGAGCCTACTTTAACTTTGGTCAGCTTAGCACGGCTATTAGTTACTCTAGTAAATTCTGCTGTTGATTTATGAAGTGTTTCACGGATTCTTCTAAAAACACTTTGAGCTATGCTAAAACGAGTTGCTATGAAATCATCAGGGTTATAATTGGGTTTCGGTGTGGAATATAACAACTCATAAGGAAAATGCTTGTCTACACCGTACAATGCATAATGTGGAGTGTCACCTACAGAAGCATTGTAAGCAGAATTTATAGCACATTGAGCATCCGGTATAACTTCATCCCAAGTTTCACTATTGGGGTTGATAGTGGCTCTCAAAACATCAAATACTTTCTTATTTGTTCGTTCTGCCAAACCATTACTCGCAGGATGATGGGCAACAATGGTTGACTTAGAGATCTTGTATAAAGTACACAAATTTTCAAGAATCTCATTACAGAATTCACCTCCATTATCTGTTACTAAGGACTTAGGGGTGGTATGCCTGCAGATAATGCGTTCTTTAAACGCTTTAGCTACTGTCTCAGCAGTCTTATCTGCAATAGGAACTAACTCACAATATCTGGTGAAATGGTCTACCATAACACACAAATGTTTGTTGCCTTGGAGGGAACATTTAAAATTGGTTAACAAATCAAGCGCAACTCTTTCCTACAGTTCGCTAGAAGTTAGAAATATAAACACAAATGCAGTATAATGTGATCCTTTATTGACAACGTTTCACCCACGCAGTGGGCTTTTTCAAGTCACACACGGATCTACCTGGGGTTGGAAGGTACGGGAGTATTTATAGTTCAGAACGTTGAGGTCAGGTGAAGATTGCTGCATCAGATGATCTACCGGGTGGGGTTGTAGAGTCTTGGGTAGCTAGGCGGGGATATTGGACAAGTTGTGAGTAGACCTTCTGCAGTGTTCTATGTTCTTATGTGGGATAGCGATGAAGAAGTTTCTTGGCGAGTGGTTCAGCTATGTTATAGAAGCCATTGTTCTGGTTGAAATTGTTGGTTATAGAGATAAACGATGATTCCAGGATTCTTCTGTATTGAGTGTTGTCTTCTGTGGCTATAAGTCTTGAGTTTCTGTAGTTAATTAAATGGTTGTGTGAATTGCGATGTTGTACACAGGCATTCCTTGTATCGTCAGTCCTGCTTGCATATTGGTGTTAGCCCTCTGGCTAACCTTCCAGTAGGTTATTTATTCTGGAATAAAGGTATCAGTGGAGCAGGATCTGTCAGGACATGAACAGGGTACTGATAAATAATGTCTTGGAAGTGCTTTAAAGACCATACTATTGCTAAAGCTTCTTGCTCTGTTACTGTATAATTACGTTCAGCCTTCATAAGGACTCGACTAGCAAATGCAACTGCGTTGTACTTGCCATCAGTCTTCTGAGCTAGTACGGCGCCTATGCCAATTGAACTAGCATCAGTTATCAGATAGAAGGGTTTAGAAAAATCTGGAAACTTCAAAATTGGAGCAGACATTAGCTTTTCTTTTAGAGTTTGGAATGCTCTTTCGTGACGGAAGGTCCAAATGAAAGATGCATCTTTCTTAAGAAATTCAGTTAGAGCAGCTGCTATGGAAGAAAAATTAGCAATGAAAGATCTATAAAAACCTGCTAGACCCACAAAGATCTTATTGTATCAGCAGTTTTGGGAGATGGAAAATTTAGTACTGCCGTTACTTTACTTTGATCAGTCGTAACCCCTCTAGGAGTGACTACGTGACCAAGAAACTTAATTTCTGATATGAAAAATTGACATTTAGACAGTTTGATCTTTAAATTGGTTTCTTCAAGCTTACCAAGTACTACATCAAGTCTTTTCAGATGTGTATTCGCATCTTCAGACATGACGATTACGTCATCTCTGTACACCATAAGTGCCTTACCTATGAGACCTCTAAAGATTTTGGTCATGAGCCTTGAGAACGTGATTGGGGAAGATTGTAACCCAAAGGCCATATGGAGGAAATGATAATGACCTGTGGGAGTGGAGAATGCAGTTAACTCTTGGCTGTCCACGTGAAGAGGGACTTGCCAAAGCCCCTGTAACAAGTACAGGGTCGAAAAGACTTTGTTATCTCCGATATTGCATAAAAGATCAAGTACAAGAAGTGGGAAGCTATCTGGAATAGTTTTCGCATTTAACTTCCTAAAGTCAATCACTGGGCACAAAGTACTGTCCTTCTTAGGTATTGGGATCAAGGGTGCATTCCAAGGTGAATTGCTAGGTGCAATAACTCCATCATCAAGCATCTGATTGATCAATTCTTCTGCAACAGCAACTTGGGAATGAGGCATTCTGTACGCAGGTATATAGATAGGTCTAGTACCAGGTTCAAGTGGAATACGATGGGACAATAAGTTCGTTATACCCATTTTCTCACCTGGTAAGGCAATAATAGCTTTATGATGTTTGTTCAAAAGGGTCAACAAACACTTGACCTCCTCTGGGAAGTCAATGGGAGCTTAGTCTTTCTCCTCAACTGGTGGGATGGATAGATCCAGTGAAGTGGATGAGGTCTCCCCTGTTGAAATACCACCTGATCAGTGGGTCAGTGTTAAGTCATCCTGTACTTGAACAGGGTTAGGATAGTGAACCAGGTCAGCAAGATTGGTATTTGCTCTGAGACGAACACTGTGACCAGAAGTGTTAGCAAGGAATAAATGGATCTTACTGTCTCCTACAACATGTAAGGATGGTTCAACAAATAAACCCTTGAATTTGCAGGAATCACTGTCAACTAGGACGTTATCGCCATCTGGACCACTAGGAACAACAACAGACACTCTGGTGAGAGCACTAGAGATGGCATTACTAGTGTCAAGTAATCGTTTTCCAACAAGGCATCCCCTGTGGAGAAACTACTATTTGAACTAGCAGTCATTGCAGGGATAGACTGTGCACTCAAGGAAGTCTGAGTGCCCTTGGATACTTGAGGCAATGGAACACTATCCTGCATGTCTGAAGGTGTAGGTGGAACACAGATGGGAGTGACAGAGTTATTAGTGCCTGACCGCTCGGGTACGCTACTGGAAAATGCATTGGCTTGTAATGACTTAATCTGAACGTCACACTCTGCGGCAGTATGGCAGATCTAGGATCCAAGCTTTTATCCCCAAAATGGAATGATCAAGTCATCAATTTGGGCATGCCATCGATAAGGGTCAAGCACAATACATAAGTCTCTCATGGAAGCAAATCCCAGTAGAAGGTCACCAGGGAAAGTAATCTGGTTGACAACAAGGAAAGAAGCAGTAGTCTCTACCTTGGATGGAAAACGTGAGGGAAGTCTGAAGGGAAACAGCTACTCCACTAAGGGAGGTTACAATAGTTGGTTCAACGAGGAGGACACGTAACTGCTTATCTTTAAACAAACTAGACCTGATAATGTTGACTTGTGCACCAGAGTCCATGAACACATGAATGGGCGCTTTATGAATTGATGCTTGCACAATAGGGCCTATCGTTTCATTGGGAGTTATGTGCAAACAAAAAGGTGGGTTGTCATTGGAAAAGGCATGTTCTACTTCATCCCCAAAATCATCTACGCCAGAGACATGTGAAGCAACATCATTAGCGGGGTTGTCATTCTCGAGACTGTCACCATGGGACAGGTTGACTGGGGTGCTCAGATTCCCCCAAATTGGAAGAATGAGGCTGGTTCTGGTTAGTCTGAGAACCCCAACTTCTATTTCCTCTCCTGGCTCTGCGGTTGGAATGGCCATGGAAGGATCTAGAGTACTGAAGGTTGTAGAGAGCATTACACTCGGATGTGTCATGACCATGAATTCTGTGATAAGTAAAGTAAGGCAGATCGGACTGATACCCATTAGCATTATGATACCTCTTAGAGTGACTATCAGGACAATTTACTGCGATATGGCCATGGTAACCACAATTATAGCAGGTTCTTTGGCTATAGGTACTATACATACTATGAGTGCTACGGGAATGATGACTCTTGACACTAGCTTTGGATGACGGTTGCGAGTGATTTCGATCGTGAGTTTTGGTTTTAGCACAAACAAGAGGAGGTACGGGATTAGACAAAGCTGCTGACATAGGCCTTCGATAGGGAAAGGTTCCCTTGGGACACAAGTCACACACATGGATGAGAGCTGCAAGCGGCCCCATTGTGGCAATTAGAGGATTGGAATTATACACATACATGGAAGTTGGAGGCATTAACTGTTTAATAACTCCAAATGCTGCTAATTTGGCAAACCCCTCGAGAGCTCTTTTATCATCGTCTGCAAGATAGTTGGGATGTTGACCGGCCTGAACGAATGAGGTCATGAGGTTATTTAAATGAAGAACAAATGCATCTAATGATTCTTCTGGCCTCGGCGCTGTGCACACTAATTCCTTAAGGACAACGAAAGGAACAGTCACTCTCACTGGGTCAAGAGAATTACGTACTAACTGCTCATAATCTTCCCACCTGGTGAGACCCTGAAAGTCCTTCATCTGAATCAAGTTAAAGACATTTGAGGTGGCTGGTGAAGGAGCTAAACTTTTCTTTCCGATACTAATGATACAACTTTCAGATGGGGGGCCATCTACTGAGGCATTTGCTCTAGTGCGAACAGTATTAAACCATGCTTCCAGGTTGTCTGGAATCCCATTGAACAACGGCATAGCATCATAAGAGTCACAACTAAAATTATGAAGTCTGAGTGTGTCTATCGTTAGATAAAGAATTACTCGAATTTTGGACTGACGAATTATGGCTTGGACTAGGAGAATGTGCTGAGGCATAGCTTGAGAAGACTTGAGACATGCTTGCAAAATGTGAAACAAGAATTTAAAGAAACAAAAAAATATATAACTGGGAAACACACAAGACAGTAGACGTAAATGGGAAGAATATACTTAACTATTCTGCATAAGTAAAGAAAAATTGACAAGTCACACTGTAAGCAAGAAAAACTGACATAAAAATGATATACTCAACTGGATAAGCAACACTTTGAAAATCAAGAGAAATTGTACTTTACTCAAATCAAATTTACTCAAATTTACTTTAAATTGAATTAATGGCACAGTGAGTTGTCTTTACTCTCAATTCAATAAAGAAATTCAACAATAAATGATAAATCAAGCAAAAATGACAAAATGGAATCAATAAATCTTGTGCAAAATTAAAAACTGGGAAAGCAATTCACTAAAAATAAAATAAAATGACCCACAAAGAATAAAATATTATGCACAAAACAAGAAATATAAAACTGAAATTCACAAAATATTGCACTGAAATAAACTGTAGCAATATTGCAACTAACAGTTACTGATCAAAAAGTACTGCACAACAACACTACATAAAAAACTTCTGAAAGAACAAAATTTAATGGCAGCACATTACTTGCACAAGAATCATTGCAAATGAGTCGATACTGCAATAATAAAAAAAATTGCACACACAAGAAAATGCAGTTCACAAAAACAATAAAAAATTATCAAGGAATGAACTGACTGAACACTTTAACTCTTAATTGCAGCTTAAACAAACACTGAACAAGCAAAAGAATGATTTACTTTTAAAAAGTTAAAAATTTCACCAAGAGTGAATTTGTTCAATGAAATATGAAAAATAATAAAGGGCAAAAAATACAAAACAGAGAAAGGTTAACACTCACAATAAGGCAGGAACACAACACATCAGTATATGCACAATACTATAAGAATTTTCTTGCAATGAAGCGGAAACCAAGCCTGTGCACATACTATGCACTTGGTATCTGCTGGCATGGGAAATCTGGAAAAACAGATGGGACATGCAACTATGACCACCCTAGAAAATGCCATGCCCATATGACAACAGGAAAATGCAAACTCCCTTCCTGTAAGCTTTTTCACCCTGAAATGTGTACCTCTTCAGTACAGGAAAGACTGTGCTATAACTTAAATTGCCAGGCATACCATCTAAAGGGGACAAAAAGATACAAAACATCCAGGCCATGGGAAAACCTGGGTAGCCACAGCCACTCAAGAGGGAGAGGTTTTTTAGTGCCAGGAAGGAAAAAAAACTGGCAGGAAATGGCAGAAATCGTACACCAAATCCAGTCATTCCTGGAGTGGAACCACAGTCGATGGCCTCCACTCCAAACCAACAGATACAGATACTAATGCCGGAAAAAAAATCCCCCCCCAGTACCAACAATACCACCAGTCCGATAACATTCTTCTTTGCAAATATACAGGGTCTAAAGCCAGCAACAAACAACAAAATACCTTTCATCCGTGGACTGCTTGCAGAGGCAAAGGCAATGTTCGCGGCTTTCACTGAGACCCACATAAAGGATCACTTGGACAACGAAATATGGATCCCAGGTTACAACCTATACAGATGTGACAGAGTGAACAGGCAAAAGGGGGGGGGGGGGGGTTGGCCTGTACATTGCAGAGTCACTTGTTTGCACAGAACTGCTTAATGCCTCAAATGATGTAGTGGAAGTTTTAGCAGTAAAGGTCGAGAACCAAAACCTAGTCATTGTGGTAATCTACAAGCCTCCGGATGCAACATCCCAGCAATTCCAGGAACAGCTCTTAAAAATTGACCACTGTCTGGAAAATCTTCCAGCTCCTGCACCCAACATCTTGCTCCTGGGGGATTTCAACTTAAGGCACCTAAAATGGAGGAATATAGCAAATAATATTGTTGCAGTAATAACACCAGGAGGCAGCTCTGATGAAAACTCACACTCACACGAGCTTTTAAATCTCTGCACAAAATTCAATTTAAACCAGCAAATAATAGAGCCTACTAGACTGGAGAATACACTAGACCTCATCTTCACTAACAATGATGATCTGATAAGAAATGTCACCATATCAAAAACAATATACTCAGATCACAACATAATTGAGGTTCAGACATGTATGCGTGGAGCCCCAGACCGACAAAATGAGACTAGTCACGAGGGAGCATTCACCAAATTCAACTTCAATAACAAAAACATAAAGTGGGACCAAGTAAACCAAGTCCTAACCGATATAAGCTGGGAAGATATACTAAGCAACACAGACCCCAACTTATGCCTAGAACAGATTAACTCGGTGGCACTCGATGTATGCACAAGGCTTATTCCTCTAAGAAAAAGGAGGAGTAGATGTAAAATAGAAAGAGACAGGCGCTCCCTTTACAGGCGACGGAAAAGAATAACAGAGCGGCTAAAAGAGGTCAATATATCTGAAATGCGTAGGGAGACACTGGTCAGAGAAATAGCAAGCATCGAACTTAAGCTAAAAGAATCCTTTAGGAGTCAGGAATCGCGGGAAGAACTAAAAGCCATAAATGAAATCGAAAGAAACCCAAAGTATTTCTTCTCCTATGCCAAATCAAAATCGAGAATAACGTCCAGTATTGGGCCCCTACTTAAACAAGATGGGTCCTACACAGATGACAGCAAGGAAATGAGTGAGCTACTCAAGTCCCAATATGACTCAGTTTTTAGCAAGCCGCTAACCAGACTGAGAGTCGAAGATCAAAATGATTTTTTTATGAGAGAGCCACAAAATTTGATTAACACAAGCCTATCCGATGTTATCCTGAAGCCAAATGACTTAGAACAGGCGATAAATGACATGCCCATGCACTCTGCCCCAGGGCCAGACTCATGGAACTCTGTGTTCATCAAGAACTGCAAGAAGCCCCTATCACGAGCCTTTTCCATCCTATGGAGAGGGAGCATGGACACGGGGGTCGTCCCTCAGTTACTAAAAACAACAGACATAGCCCCACTCCACAAAGGGGGCAGTAAAGCAACAGCAAAGAACTACAGACAAATAGCACTAACATCCCATATCATAAAAATCTTTGAAAGGGTCCTAAGAAGCAAGATCACCACCCATCTAGAAACCCATCAGTTACACAACCCAGGGCAACATGGGTTTAGAACAGGTCGCTCCTGTCTGTCTCAACTATTGGATCACTACGACAAGGTCCTAAATGCACTAGAAGACAAAAAGAATGCAGATGTAATATATACAGACTTTGCAAAAGCCTTCGACAAGTGTGACCATGGCGTAATAGCGCACAAAATGCGTGCTAAAGGAATAACAGGAAAAGTCGGTCGATGGATCTATAATTTCCTCACTAACAGAACACAGAGAGTAGTCGTCAACAGAGTAAAGTCCGAGGCAGCTACGGTGAAAAGCTCTGTTCCACAAGGCACAGTACTAGCTCCCATCTTGTTCCTCATCCTCATATCCGACATAGACAAGGATGTCAGCTACAGCACCGTGTCTTCCTTTGCAGATGACACCCGAATCTGCATGACAGTGTCTTCCATTGCAGACACTGCAAGGTTCCAGGCGGACATCAACCAAATCTTTCAGTGGGCTGCAGAAAACAATATGAAGTTCAACGATGAGAAATTTCAATTACTCAGATATGGTAAACATGAGGAAATTAAATCTTCAGAGTACAAAACAAATTCTGGCCACAAAATAGGGCGAAACACCAACGTCAAAGACCTGGGAGTGATTATGTCGGAGGATCTCACCTTCAAGGACCATAACATTGTATCAATCGCATCTGCTAGAAAAATGACAGGATGGATAATGAGAACCTTCAAAACTAGGGAGGCCAAGCCCATGATGACACTCTTCAGGTCACTTGTTCTATCTAGGCTGGAATATTGCTGCACTCTAACAGCACCTTTCAAGGCAGGTGAAATTGCCGACCTAGAAAATGTACAGAGAACTTTCACGGCGCGCATAACGGAGATAAAACACCTCAATTACTGGGAGCGCTTGAGGTTTCTAAACATGTATTCCCTGGAACGCAGGAGGGAGAGATACATGATTATATACACCTGGAAAATCCTAGAGGGACTAGTACCGAACTTGCACACGAAAATCACTCACTACGAAAGCAAAAGACTTGGCAGACGATGCACCATCCCCCCAATGAAAAGCAGGGGTGTCACTAGCACGTTAAGAGACCATACAATAAGTGTCAGGGGCCCGAGACTGTTCAACTGCCTCCCAGCACACATAAGGGGTATTACCAACAGACCCCTGGCAGTCTTCAAGCTGGCACTGGACAAGCACCTAAAGTCAGTTCCTGATCAGGCGGGCTGTGGCTCGTACGTTGGTTTGCGTGCAGCCAGCAGCAACAGCCTGGTCGATCAGGCGCTGATCCACCAGGAGGCCTGGTCACAGACCGGGCCGCGGGGGCGTTGACCCCCGAAACTCTCTCCAGGTAAACTCCAGGTGACAAAAATTGGAAAATAATTTTCTTGCTTCAAACAAAATTAATGGCACTATTGTCTGTGGAGATAAGACAAATTAGACACTGTCTAAATGAAAATAATTAACACAAGAATGGTCAACACACAGAAAAAATGGCAAATGAATGAATGAAATAAAAAAAAATCAGCAAGGACACAGATGCTGGGAGAGGAAAAAAAATAACTGAGACAACACTGAGTTGTGATGCAGAATATAAGATAACAAGTTACTGAATTACTTCACTGCATAAATTACTAGGCAAGGAACACAATACTGGGAACACACAATAACTTATGAAGTGTAAACACAAGTTTATACTGCTTATATATTGCACACAACAAGGAAAAATGGAAAAGTACTTACTGCACGTGTACATAAAAAAATTAACACAACACAACAGACATAATAAAGCACAAAAATTTAAACGCTGAAGGAAGAAGAAAAAAAATATTGCAAACAGAATGTAATAAACACAGTCTATTCAAGAGTCACTGAATGTCACAAGAAATCACTGAAAAAATTGTCTCAACACTTGCAAATGTCTCTATAAAAATATTACCATTGTAGCGGCGTTGGTGGAGAACGAGACTAGTGATGGGAGGTGGAGGAAGGTTGGTAGTAGCTGGCACAGCACTCCACTACCCGGCAAATTCTCGAAGTTTTTGCGCTTAAATCGACGATAGACTCACACAGGAGGCTTTTACATAGGCGTACAGGGTCGAAGGAACAAACTTGCTTCTTGACCCCCTATGTGGTCCGTAAAATAAAGTGCTAGGACCCGTTACAAGGGTACAAAAAAACAGAGGTGGGTGTGGGTGAGTGAGGCAGCGCAGCGGAATGCTGTGTGGTGACTAGGCCTCCGGAATGGGATAAGCGTAAGCCCACGTGACACCCACACTAGGCATAAGAATATAAGAACATAAGAAAGGAGGATCACTGCAGCAGGCCTGTTGGCCCATACTAGGCAGGTCCTTCACAATTCATCCCACTAACAAAACATTTGACCAACCCAATTTTCAATGCTACCCAAGAAATAAGCTCTGATGTGCAAGTCCCACTCAAATTCAATCCCTCCCACTCATGCACTTATCCAACCTAAATTTGAAACTACCCAAAGTCCTAGCCTCAATAACCCAACTAGGTAGACTGTTCCACTCATCTACTACCCTATTTCCAAACCAATACTTTCCTATGTCCTTTCTAAATCTAAACTTATCTAATTTAAATCCATTACTGCGGGTTCTCTGTTGGAGAGACATCCTCAAGACCTTATTAATATCCCCTTTATTAATACCCATCTTCCACTTATACACTTCGATCAGGTCTCCCCTCATTCTTCGTCTAACAAGTGAATGTAACTTAAGAGTCTTCAATCTTTCTTCATAAGGAAGATTTCTAATGCTATGTATTAATTTAGTCATCCTACGCTGAATGTTTTCTATCGAATTTATGTCCATTCTGTAATATGGAGACCAGAACTGAGCTGCATAATCTAGGTGAGGCCTTACTAATGATGTATAAAGCTGCAGTATGACCTCTGGACTTCTGTTGCTTACACTTCTTGATATAAATCCCAGTAATCTATTTGCCTTATTACGCATGCTTAGGCATTGCTGTCTTGGTTTAAGGTTGCTGCTCACCATAACCCCGAAGTTCTTTTCGCAATCTGTATGGCTAAGTTCTACATCATTTAACTTATAAGTGCTAGGGTTATGGACACTCCCGAGCTTCAGAACCTTGCATTTATCTACATTGAACTGCATCTGCCACTTTTCTGACCAAGAATAGAGTTTGTTTAAATCCTCCTGAAGTTCCCTAACATCTACGTTTGAATCAATTATCCTACCTATCTTTGTGTCATCGGCGAATTTGCTAATATCACTAGTAACATCCTCATCAAGATCATTGATATATATCATAAGCAACAACGGGCCCAAGACTGATCCCTGTGGAATGCCACTTTTTACAGATCCCCACTCGGATTTAACCCCATTTATGGACACTCTCTGCTTCCTGTCTGTGAGCCATGACTCGATCCACGAGAGTACTTTTCCCCCAATGCCATGAGCTGCCACTTTCTTTAACAGTCTTTGGTGCAGAACTCTATCAAAAGCCTTACTAAAATCTAAGTAAATAATATCAAATTCTTTATCGTGGTCAACAGCCTCTAAAGCTTTACTGAAGAAAGTTAATAAATTAGTTAGACAAGACCGGCCTCTTGTGAATCCATGCTGAGTATCATTAATCAAGCTGTGCTTATCGAGATGGCTTCTTATAATCTTAGCTATAATTGACTCTAGTAATTTGCCTACAATTGAGGTCAGGCTTATTGGGCGGTAATTTGACGGAAACGACTTGTCCCCTGTTTTAAAAATAGGAATTACATTAGCCATCTTCCACATATCAGACACTACACCTGTTTGAAGAGATAAATTAAAAATATTAGTTAATGGTTCACAGAGTTCCATTTTGCATTCCTTAAGAACCCTTGAAAAAACCTCATCAGGACCCGGTGACTTATTTTGCTTCAGTCTGTCTATCTGCTTCACAACCATTTCACTAGTGACTGTGATGTTACATAATTTATCTTCTTCTGGCCCACTATAAAAATATTCTAAGCCGGGCTGACTTAAAAAAAATAAAAAAATACCACGACACCACAGGGATGGTAAAGCACTCAGAACAGCTTGAACTGGAAGTACAAAGCGACAGTGAAGGCTGGAACTCACGTGGCTTGCTTGAGTACTGGGTTAGTTGCTGGCTTGCTTGGCTTAACTCTTCACACAGACTGGCTTGAGAACTTGTAACAATGAGCGCAGCAGGGGTGGAAAGCTGGCTTAGCAGGAAAGGCTGGTACTGGCTGGTACTTAAGACAGGCTGGATGGTGCAGGGATGGGTCCCACCCATAGATTGGCTTGGTGGCTTGGCTTAATTTGCAAACCCGGGTCAACCCCTCGGAAGTAATGCAAATAAGAAAATAAAACACTAAGACACAAAGACTGACCAGGAAGTAGGAAGCAAACAGGCTGGTGGACGCTTGACTGGGATGTGAAGTGTCGGCAGGCCTAAGCAGGAAATGGCGGCCGGCTCAGTAGAAATTTATCTCCAGAAATCGCTGTATTCCTCAGAATTACAGGCCCTCCACTGCCACCATTTGTGGAAAGGGTTCGTGGAGATATGATGGTTGGAGTTAAACACACTTGTTGGATGGTAACACTATATTGCAGAGTGTGAGAAGGGAGAGCCCAAACTGCCTGTCCTGACGCCTGCTTGGATTATGGGGAACTGAGGCCTAGGAAGCGCATCCCACATACTCATGCGGCATCACATGACGTCACACATGCTAGTCACTGAACCTACTGAAAGGGAGCCTAAATATATACATACATGATACGATCTACAATATACTACACGAGTATACGTATAGGGGAATTCAGTAGCTATGCTGACACAGTAGCTGTTGTTGGTCAAGGAGTTGTCCAGTAGCTATTGTTTGTCTAGAAGTGGTCCAGTAGCTATTGTTGGTCGAGGAGTGGTCCAGTAGCTAATGTTGGTCTAGGAGTGGGCCAGTAGCTACTCTTGGTTGAGGAGTGGTCCAGTACCTATTGTTGGTCGAGAAGTGGTCCAGTAGCTATAGTTAGTCGAAGAGTGATCCAGTAGCTATTGTTGGTCGAGAAGTCCAGTAGCTATTGTTGGTCTAGAAGTGGTTCAGTAGCTATTGTTGGCCGAGGAGTGGTTCAGTAGCTATTGCTGGTCTAGAAGTGGTCCAGTAGCTATTATTGATCGACGAGTGGTCCAGAAGCTATTGTTGGTCGAGGAGTGGTCCAGTAGCTATTGTTGGTCGAGGAATGGTCCAGTAGCTATTGTTGGTCTTGAAGTGGTCCAGTAGCTATTGTTGGTCGAGGAATGGTCCAGTAGCTATTGTTGGTCTCGAAGTGGTCCAGCAGCTATTGTTGGTCGAGGAGTGGTCCAGTAGCTATTGTTGGTCGAGGAGTGGTCCAGTAGCTATTGTTGGTCCAGGAGTGGTCCAGTAGCTATTGTTGGTCCAGAAGTGGTCCAGTAGCTATTGTTGGTCCAGGAGTGGTCCAGTAGCTATTATTGGTCCAGGAGTGATCCAGTAGCTATTGTTGGTCGAGGAGTGGTCCAGTAGCTAGGATAAAGCTCTGCACAGTGAAACATGACTTGCTAAAACTCTACACAGAGACAAACATGATTTTACAAATACCTTCTCAGAGTGAAACATTACTGGATAAATTTTGAGAGTGAAGCATGATTTGATGAAGCTCTATATAGTATGATACATGGCATGATAAAGCTCTATATAGTGTGATACATGGCATGATAAAGCTCTATATAGTGTGATACATGGCATGATAAAGCTCTATATAGTGTGATACATGGCATGATAAAGCTCTATATAGTGTGATACATGGCATGATAAAGCTCTATATAGTGTGATACATGGCATGATAAAACTCTATATAGTGTGATACATGGCATGATAAAGCTCTATATAGTGTGATACATGGCATGATAAAGCTCTATATAGTGTGATACATGGCATGATAAAGCTCTATATAGTGTGATACATGGAATGATAAAGCTCTATATAGTGTGATACATGGCATGATAAAGCTCTATATAGTGTGATACATGGAATGATAAAGCTCTATATAGTGTGATACATGGCATGATAAAGCTCTATATAGTGTGATACATGGAATGATAAAGCTCTATATAGTGTGATACATGGCATGATAAAACTCTATATAGTGTGATACATGGCATGATAAAGCTCTATATAGTGTGATACATGGCATGATAAAGCTCTATATAGTGTGATACATGGCATGATAAAGCTCTATATAGTGTGATACATGGCATGATAAAGCTCTATATAGTGTGATACATGGCATGATAAAGCTCTATATAGTGTGATACATGGCATGATAAAACTCTATATAGTGTGATACATGGCATGATAAAACTCTATATAGTGTGATACATGGCATGATAAAGCTCTATATAGTATGATACATGGCATGATAAAGCTCTATATAGTATGATACATGGCATGATAAAGCTCTATATAGTGTGATACATGGCATGATAAAACTCTATATAGTGTGATACATGGCATGATAAAGCTCTATATAGTATGATACATGGCATGATAAAGCTCTATATAGTGTGATACATGGCATGATAAAGCTCTATATAGTACGATACATGGCATGATAAAGCTCTATATAGTATGATACATAGCATGATAAAGCTCTATATAGTGTGATACATGGCATGATAAAGCTCTATATAGTATGATACATGGCATGATAAAGCTCTGTATAGTACGATACATGGCATGATAAAGCTCTATATAGTGTGATACATGGCATGATAAACCTCTATATAGTATGATACATGGCATGAAAAAACTCTATACAGTATGATACATGGCATGATAAAGCTCTATATAGTGTGATACATGGCATGATAAAGCTCTATATAGTATGATACATGGCATGATAAAGCTCTATATAGTACGATACATGGCATGATAAAGCTCTATATAGTGTGATACATGGCATGATAAAGCTCTATATAGTATGATACATGGCATGAAAAAACTATATATAGTATGATACATGGCATGATAAAGCTCTATATAGTGTGATACATGGCATGATAAAGCTCTATATAGTGTGATACATGGCATGATAAAGCTCTATATAGTGTGATACATGGCATGATAAAGCTCTATATAGTATGATACATGGCATGATAAAGCTCTATATAGTATGATACACGGCATGATAAAGCTCTATATAGTGTGATACATGACATGATAAAGCTCTATATAGTATGATACATGCATGAAAAAACTATATATAGTATGATACATGGCATGATAAAGCTCTATATAGTGTGATACATGGCATGATAAAGCTCTATATAGTATGATACATGGCATGATAAAGCTCTATATAGTACGATACATGGCATGATAAAGCTCTATATAGTGTGATACATGGCATGATAAAGCTCTATATAGTATGATACATGGCATGAAAAAACTATATATAGTATGATACATGGCATGATAAAGCTCTATATAGTGTGATACATGGCATGATAAAGCTCTATATAGTGTGATACATGGCATGATAAAGCTCTATATAGTGTGATACATGGCATGATAAAGCTCTATATAGTATGATACATGGCATGATAAAGCTCTATATAGTATCATACACGGCATGATAAAGCTCTATATAGTGTGATACATGGCATGATAAAGCTCTATATAGTATGATACATGGCATGAAAAAACTCTATATAGTATGATACCTGGCATGATAAAGCTCTATATAGTGTGATACATGGCATGATAAATCTCTATGTAGTGTGATACATGGCATGATAGAGCTCTATGTAGTGTGATACATGGCATGATAGAGCTCTATGTAGTGTGATACATGGCATGATAAAGCTCTATGTAGTGTGATACATGGCATGATAAAGCTCTATATAGTGTGATATATGGCATGATAAAGCTCTATATAGTATGATACATGGCATGATAAAGCTCTATATAGTATGATACATGGCATGATAAAGCTCTATATAGTGTGATACATGGCATGATAAAGCTCTATGTAGTGTGATACATGGCATGATAAAGCTCTATATAGTGTGATACATGGCATGATAAAGCTCTATATAGTGTGATACATGGCATGATAAAACTCTATGTAGTGTGATACATGGCATGATAAAACTCTATATAGTGTGATACATGGCATGATAAAACTCTATGTAGTGTGATACATGGCATGATAAAACTCTATATAGTGTGATACATGGCATGATAAAACTCTATGTAGTGTGATACATGGCATGATAAAGCTCTATACAGTATGATACATGGCATGATAAATCTCTATATAGTGTGATACATGGCATGATAAAGCTCTATGTAGTGTGATAAATGCAATAATAAAGCTCTATATAGTGTGATACATGGCATGATAAAGCTCTATATAGTGTGATACATGGCATGATAAAGCTCTATATAGTGTGATACATGTCATGATAAAGCTCTATATAGTGTGATACATGGCATGATAAAGCTCTATATAGTGTGATACATGGCATGATAAAACTCTATATAGTGTGATACATGGCATGATAAAGCTCTATGTAGTGTGATACATGGCATGATAAAGCTCTATATAGCATGATACATGGCATGATAAAGCTCTATATAGTACGATACATGGCATGATAAAGCTCTATATAGTGTGATACATGGCATGATAAAGCTCTACATAGTATGAAACATGGCATGAAAAAACTATATATAGTATGATACATGGCATGATAAAGCTCTATATAGTGTGATACATGGCATGATAAAGCTCTATATAGTGTGATACATGTCATGATAAAGCTCTATATAGTGTGATACATGGCATGATAAAGCTCTATATAGTATGATACATGGCATGATAAAGCTCTATATAGTGTGATACATGGCATGATAAAGCTCTATATACCGTGATACATGGCATGATAAAGCTCTATATAGTGTGATACATGGCATGATAAAACTCTATATAGTGTGATACATGGCATGATAAAGCTCTATATAGTATGATACATGGCATGATAAAGCTCTATATAGTGTGATACATGGCATGATAAAGCTCTATATAGTATGATACATGGCATGATAAAGCTCTATATAGTATGATACATGGCATGATAAAGCTCTATATAGTGTGATACTTGGCATGATAAACCTCTATATAGTATGATACATGGCATGAAAAAACTCTATATAGTATGATAGATGGCATGATAAAGCTCTATATACTGTGATACATGGCATGATAAAGCTCTATATAGTATGATACATGGCATGATAAAGCTCTTTATAGTATGATACATGGCATGAAAAAACTATATATAGTATGATACATGGCATGATAAAGCTCTATATAGTGTGATACATGGCATGATAAAGCTCTATATAGTGTGATACATGGCATGATAAAGCTCTATATAGTGTGATACATGGCATGATAAAGCTCTATATAGTATGATACATGGCATGATAAAGCTCTATATAGTATGATACATGGCATGATAAAGCTCTATATAGTGTGATACATGGCATGATAAAGCTCTATATAGTATGATACACGGCATGAAAAAACTCTATATAGTATGATACCTGGCATGATAAAGCTCTATATAGTGTGATACATGGCATGATAAATCTCTATGTAGTGTGATACATGGCATGATAAAGATCTATGTAGTGTGATACATGGCATGATAGAGCTCTATGTAGTGTGATACATGGCATGATAAAGCTCTATGTAGTGTGATACATGGCATGATAAAGCTCTATATAGTGTGATACATGGCATGATGAAGCTCTATATAGTATGATACATGGCATGATAAAGCTCTATATAGTGTGATACATATCATGATAAAGCTCTATATAGTATGATACATGGCATGATAAAGCTCTATATAGTGTGATACATGGCATGATAAAGCTCTATATAGTATGATACATGGCATGATAAAGCTCTATATAGTGTGATACGTGGCATGATAAAGCCCTATGTAGTGTGATACATGGCATAATAAAGCTCTATATAGTGTGATACATGGCATGATAAAGCTCTATATAGTGTGATACATGGCATGATAAAGCTCTGTATAGTATGATACATGGCATGATAAAGCTCTATATAGTATGATACATGGCATGATAAAGCTCTATATAGTGTGATACATGGCATGATAAAGCTCTATGTAGTGTGATACATGACATGATAAAGCTCTATATAGTATGATACATGGCATGATAAAGCTCTATATAGTGTGATACATGGCATGATAAAGCTCTATGTAGTGTGATACATGGCATAATAAAGCTCTATATAGTGTGATACATGGCATGATAAAGCTCTATATAGTGTGATACATGGCATGATAAAGCTCTATGTAGTGTGATACATGGCATGATAAAGCTCTATGTAGTGTGATACATGGCATGATAAAGCTCTATATAGTGTGATACATGGCATGATAAAGCTCTATGTAGTGTGATACATGGCATGATAAAGCTCTATGTAGTGTGATACATGGCATGATAAAGCTCTATATAGTGTGATACATGGCATGATAAAGCTCTATATAGTGTGATACATGGCATGATAAAGCTCTATGTAGTGTGATACATGGCATGATAAAGCTCTATATAGTGTGATACATGGCATGAAAAAGCTCTATATAGTGTGATACATGGCATGATAAAGCTCTATATAGTGTGATACATGGCATGATAAAGCTCTATATAGTATGATACATGGCATGATAAAGCTCTATATAGTGTGATACATGGCATGATAAAGCTCTATATAGTGTGATACATGGCATGATAAAGCTCTATATAGTGTGATACATGGCATGATAAAGCTCTATATAGTGTGATACATGGCATGATAAAGCTCTATATAGTGTGATACATGGCATGATAAAGCTCTATATAGTGTGATACATGGCATGATAAAGCTCTATATAGTATGATACATGGCATGATAAAGCTCTATATAGTGTGATACATGGCATGATAAAGCTCTATATAGTGTGATACATGGCATGATAAAGCTCTATGTAGTGTGATACATGGCATGATAAAGCTCTATGTAGTGTGATACATGGCATGATAAATGTGGAGAAATTTTCTCCAGGAGGGGGGTATCAGCCCCCTTCAGCCCCCTTCAGCCCTTTCAGCCCTGAGGGGTCACTCAGAAGGGGCGAGCGTCTTGTTTACTGCTAGAGTGAGTAATTGATCACAGATGCTATGCCACGTAGTCAAGTGACCTCTGCTCCTTGCAGGGGTGTTGCAACGTGTATTTTTATAAGAGACAGTACATCTCTTACTTAGCAGGACAATTAAGGAAAATCCTGCTCCCACTTTATTACCATAGTAAAGATAGTGTACATTGTTGTTTATGATTAAGACAGCAAGAAACAACCATTCTGCTTTGCTTCATCGAGGAGGTGACAAGGATGCAAGGTACTAGGTCAGCGTTTTTTTTGTGTGCTGGGGGCAGTGACGGCATGGAGCGCTGTAGCGTCTGGGCAGACTATCTTTGACTCTACTACGAGTGACACTGACGCCAGGATAACCAGCAAAGAACACTGATCTGTGCGTTAGTGTGGACAAAGTGTCTCACAAAACACGATAAACATAGGAGAAGTGTGATCAGCTTCTCTTGTGATACATTGTGAACAATAAAGACAAATCTTGTGGAACATAGTGTACCAGTGTGCGTTTCCTAGACAATGGAAGACGTGGACATCCAAGGACACTTCAGCTTCTATCAAGTCACCGATATCTGTCGAAGGTGTTGAGAACACCATAGGTCACTTTACAAAGAGCAAGGTATGTTACGAATTTCTTGTAGATCAGGGGATTGCGCAATTCTTGAGTCACAAGGAGTTTGTAATCAACCTATAATCGGCAGTAAGGTGTGGACTTTTGAGTCCAAACAAGTAAGTATTTCGTCAGCCATCATCGAATGAAATATGCTGACATAACACCCCCTACGGGTAATTTATACTTACAAATTGTATCTCTTGACAGCCCACTGTTGTGATGGTTTCGACAGCTTCTAGACCTCGTCTGCAGGGGCGGCTGTGTAGACGATTTGCTGTCATTTATCAGCTAAGTGTTCATTATATATAGTTATAATAAACACGGCAGGTAAGGCCAAAAATTCTCAACAATAAAGCTCTATATACTGTGATACATGGAATGATAAAGCTCTATATAGTGTGATACATGGCATGATAAAGCTCTATATAGTGTGATACATGGCTTGATAAAGCTCTATATAGTGTGATACATGGCATGATAAAGCTCTATATAGTATGATACATGACATGATAAAGCTCTATATAGTGTGATACATGGCATGATAAAGCTCTATATAGTGAGATACATGGCATGATAAAGCTCTATATAGTGTGATACATGGCATGATAAAGCTCTATATAGTGTGATACATTAAAACACTCGCAGAATAACTAATAACATAATAAAGTTCTACTCTTATTGAAACATTATTAATAATAAAGCTTTGTACAGAGGGGATCATTGCCTGATAAAGCTCTACTCAAAAGGAAACATTACTTGATAAAGCTCTACTCAAAAGGAAACATTACTTGATAAAGCTCTACTCAAAAGGAAACATTACTTGATAAAGCTCTACTCAAAAGGAAACATTACTTGATAAAGCTCTACTCAAAAGGAAACATTACTTGATAAAGCTCTACTCAGAGGGAATCATTCCTTGGTAAAGCTGAACACAGAGTGAAATATTAACTGATAAAGCTCTACACAGAGTGAAACTTTGTACCCCCAAAACCTTGCTCTACGTGTATCTTACAATTGGTATATGTATATTAATGCTAAGTGAGCTCTGAACTACCAACACAGAGAGCTCTCAAGAACTCTAAAGATGTCACTGGATGTTTAACAACAACTTGAACTGACCATTGTAAAGAATGAGGTGGCCCGAGGCCGGGTGCTGCACCTGCTGCTGCACCTGCTGCTGCACCTGCTGCTGCACCTGCTGCTGCACCTGCTGCTGCACCTGCTGCTGCCCCTGCTGCTGCACCTGCTGCTGCACCTGCTGCTGCACCTGCTGCTGCACCTGCTGCTGCACCTGCTGCTGCACCTGCTGCTGCACCTGCTGCTGCACCTGCTGCTGCACCTGCTGCTGCACCTGCTGCTGCACCTGCTGCTGCCCCTGCTGCTGCACCTGCTGCTGCACCTGCTGCTGCACCTGCTGCTGCACCTGCTGCTGCACCTGCTGCTGCACCTGCTGCTGCACCTGTTTCTACACCTGATTCTGCATCTGCTGCTGCACCTGATTCTGCACCTGCTGCTGCACCTGCTGCTGCACCTGCTGCTGCACCTACTTCTGCACCTGCTGCTGCACCTGCTGCTGCACCTACTTCTGCACCTGCTGCTGTACCTGCTGCTGCACCTGCTGCTGCACCTGCTGCTGCATCTGCTGCTGCACCTGCTGCTGCACCTGCTGCTGCATCTGCTGCTGCACCTACTTCTGCACCTGCTGCTGCACCTGCTGCTGCACCTGCTGCTGCACCTGCTGCTGCATCTGCTGCTGCACCTACTTCTGCACCTGCTGCTGCACCTGCTGCTGCACCTGCTACTGCACCTACTTCTGCACCTGCTGCTGCACCTGCTGCTGCACCTGCTGCTGCACCTGCTGCTGCACCTGCTGCTGCACCTGCTGCTGCATCTGCTGCTGCACCTACTTCTGCACCTGCTGCTGCACCTGCTGCTGCACCTGCTACTGCACCTACTTCTGCACCTGCTGCTGCACCTGCTGCTGCACCTGCTGCTGCACCTGCTGCTGCACCTGCTGCTGCACCTGCTGCTGCACCTGCTGCTGCATCTGCTGCTGCACCTACTTCTGCACCTGCTGCTGCACCTGCTGCTGCACCTACTTCTGCACCTGCTGCTGTACCTGCTGCTGCACCTGCTGCTGCACCTACTTCTGCACCTGCTGCTGCACCTGCTGCTGCACCTGCTGCTGCACCTACTTCTGCACCTGCTTCTGCACCTGTTTCTGCACCTGATTCTGCATCTGCTGCTACACCTGATTCTGCACCTGCTGCTGCACCTGCTGCTGCACCTACTTCTACACCTGCTGGTGCACCTGCTGCTGCATCTGCTGCTGCATCTGCTGCTGCACCTGCTGCTGCACCTGCTGCTGCACCTGCTGCTGCACCTACTTCTGCACCTGCTTCTGCACCTGTTTCTGCACCTGATTCTGCATCTGCTGCTACACCTGATTCTGCACCTGATTCTGCACCTGCTGCTGCACCTGCTGCTGCATCTGCTGCTGCATCTGCTGCTGCACCTGCTGCTGCACCTGCTGCTGCACCTGCTGCTGCACCTACTTCTGCACCTGCTTCTGCACCTGTTTCTGCACCTGATTCTGCACCTACTTCAGCACCTACTTCTGCGCCTGCTTCTGCCTCCCTTCTTACCTGTGCAATTCATTTCTGGCTCTACGACTGCTCTCCTTATTCTCCTGGGTCCTTTGCCTTCTATACTTCTTCCATTCCCTGGCACACTTGTTTCTTGCCTCGCTGCACCTTTGTGTGAACCATGGGCTCATCCTGGCTTTTTCATTTTTCCTGTTACCCTTGGGTACAAACCTCTCCTCAGCTTCCTTGCATATTGTTGTCACATTTTCCATCATCTCGTTTACTGACTTCCCTGCCAGTTCTCTGGCCCACTGAACCCCGTTCAGGAAGTTCCTCATTCCTGTGTAGTCCCCTTTCTTGTAGTTTGGCTTCATTCGTCCTGGCCTTCCTGCTTCCACCTCCACTTGTAGCTCTACTGTGTATTCGAATCTTAAACCACATGATCGCTGGTCCCAAGGGGTCTTTCATATGTGATGTCCTCGATATCTGCACTATTCAAGGTGAATACCAGGTCCAGTCTCGCTGGTTCATCCTCTCCTCTCTCTCTGGTAGTGTCCCTTACGTGTTAGTAGATGAAATTTTCCAGTACCACCTCCATCATCTTAGCACTCTACGTTTCTTGGCCCCCATGTGGCTCTAAGTTCTTCCAGTCGATTTCCTTGTGGTTGAAGTCACCCATGATCAGTAGCTTTTCTCCTGCATGTGTGTGTGTGTATGTGTGTACTCACCTAGTTGAGGTTGCAGGGGTCGAGTCCTAGCTCCTGGCCCCGCCTCTTCACTGGTCGCTACTAGGTCACTCTCCCTGAACCATGAGCTTTATCATACCTCTGCTTTATGATATGTATGGATCCAGCCTCGACTACATCGCTTTTCAAACTATTCCACTTCCTGACTACTCTGTGGCTGAAGAAATACTTCCTAACATCCCTGTGATTCATCTGTGTCTTCAACTTTCAACTGTGTCCCCTTGTTGCTGTGTCCCATCTCTGGAACATCCTGCCTATGTCCACCTTGTGTGTGTGTGTGTGTGTGTGTGTGTGCGTGTGTGTGTGTGTGTGTGTGTGTGTGTGTGTGTGTGTGTGTGTGTGTGTATGTGTGTGTGTGTGTGTGTGTGTGTGTGCCATCATGGTCAGGGGGAGACGTACCGGCAGGTTTCCTTACATCTACTGTCCATAAATGCTCTCAACTCATTAAGTATAAATTGTGGCATGCTTGTGTCAGAAGCCAGACACAGGTATGGTAGGATTGTGGACAGTGGAATCAGAGTGCACATGCTGTGGATTCCATCTCACATTGGTCTTCAGATGCATGATAGAACTGATAAATTGGCTAAGCTGTATGCTTTCAAAGAGGGGGTAGATTACAATCTTGGCTTGTCAGGTAGTAGTTTGAGAACAATAATACGAAAAGAACTTCAACTGAATTTTATTGACTTAAGACTCAGGGAGATTGACACCAGTGAGTCCATCTATCATCATTCTATCATGCAGGAGGAGCCACATGTCTATGGTGCATCCAACAAGATAAGCAGACTCTTGGATGTCACTACTGCCCGGCTCCGGCTGGGTTACAAGTATCTATGGCAGGTTAAATCACCACCACCAGATGTAGACCAAACGAAATGTAAACTTTGCCAGATGGACTATTGTCACACCCTGCGTCATTATGTACTGGAGTGTGATAAAATTAATGAATTTAGAAACAACTCACTCAGAAATGTTCAAGAAATGGCAAAGTATTTTATCCACAGTTGTATATTACAGACAATTCTGGAGAAATACCCTGACTTTGCTAGCTGTAAATAATGCATTACCATGTGTGTGTGTGTGTGTGTGTGTGTGTGTGTGTGTGTGTGTGTGTGTGTGTGTGTGTGTGTGTGTGTACTCACCTAGTTGTACTCACCTAGTTGAGGTTGCGGGGGTCGAGTCCGAGCTCCTGGCCCCGCCTCTTCACTGATCGCTACTAGGTCACTCTCCCTGAGCCGTGAGCTTTATCATACCTCTGCTTAAAGCTATGTATGGATCCTGCCTCCACTACATCGCTTCCCAAACTATTCCACTTACTGACTACTCTGTGGCTGAAGAAATACTTCCTAACATCCCTGTGATTCATCTGTGTCTTCAGCTTCCAACTGTGTCCCCTTGTTACTGTGTCCAATCTCTGGAACATCCTGTCTTTGTCCACCTTGTCAATTCCTCTCAGTATTTTGTATGTCGTTATCATGTCCCCCTATCTCTCCTGTCCTCCAGTGTCGTCAGGTTGATTTCCCTTAACCTCTCTTCGTAGGACATACCTCTTAGCTCTGGGACTAGTCTTGTTGCAAACCTTTGCACTTTCTCTAGTTTCTTCACGTGCTTGGCTAGGTGTGGGTTCCAAACTGGTGCCGCATACTCCAATATGGGCCTAACGTACACGGTGTACAGGGTCCTGAATGATTCCTTATTAAGATGTCGGAATGCTGTTCTGAGGTTTGCTAGGCGCCCATATGCTGCAGCAGTTATTTGGTTGATGTGCGCTTCAGGAGATGTGCCTGGTGTTATACTCACCCCAAGATCTTTTTCCTTGAGTGAGGTTTGTAGTCTCTGAACCCCTAGACTGTACTCCGTCTGCGGCCTTCTTTGCCCTTCCCCAATCTTCATGACTTTGCACTTGGTGGGATTGAACTCCAGGAGCCAATTGCTGGACCAGGTCTGCAGCCTGTCCAGATCCCTTTGTAGTTCTGCCTGGTCTTCGATCGAGTGAATTCTTCTCATCAACTTCACGTCATCTGCAAACAGGGACACCTCAGAGTCTATTCCTTCCGTCATGTTGTTCACAAATACTAGAAACAGCACTGGTCCTAGGACTGACCCCTGCGGGACCCCGCTGGTCACAGGTGCCCACTCTGACACCTCGCCACGTACCATGACTCGCTGCTGTCTTCCTGACAAGTATTCCCTGATCCATTGTAGTGCCTTCCCTGTTATCCCTGCTTGGTCCTCCAGTTTTTGCACCAATCTCTTGTGTGGAACAGTGTCAAACGCCTTCTTGCAGTCCAAGAAAATGCAATCCACCCACCCTTCTCTCTCTTGTCTTACTGCTGTCACCATGTCATAGAACTCCAGTAGGTTTGTGACACAGGATTTCCCGTCCCTGAAACCATGTTGGCTGCTGTTGATGAGATCGTGTGTGTGTGTGTGTGTGTGTGTGTGTGTGTGTGTGTGTGTGTGTGTGTGTGTGTGTGTGTGTGTGTGTGTGTGTGTGTGTGTGGGTGTGTGTGTGTGTGTGTGTGTAGGTGTGTGTGTGTGTGTGTGTGTGTGTGTGTGTGTGTGTGTGTGTGTGTGTGTGTGTGTGTGTGTGTGTGTGTGTGTGTGTGTGTGTGTGTGTGTGTGTGTGTGTGTGTGTGTGTGTGTAGGTGTGTGTGGGTGTGTGTGTGTAGGTGTGTGTGTGTGTGTGTGTGTGTGTGTGAGTGTGTGTGTGTGTGTGTGTGTATATGTGTATGTGTGTGTACTCACCTATTTGTGGTTGCAGGGGTCGATTCACAGCTCCTGGCCCCGCCTCTTCACTGATTGCTACTAGGTCCTCTCTCTCCCTGCTCCATGAGCTTTATCATACCTCTCCTTAAAACTATGTTTGGTTCCCGCCTCCACTACTTCACTTTCTAGGCTATTCCACGGCTTGACTACTCTATGACTGAAGAAATACTTCCTAACATCCCTTTGATTCATCTGAGTCTTCAACTTCCAATTGTGACCTCTTGTGTCTGTGTCCCATCTCTGGAACATCCCGTCTTTGTCCACCTCGTCTATTCCGCGCAGTATTTTATATGTCGTTATCATGTCTCCCCTGACCCTCCTTGCCTCCAGTGTCGTCAGGCCGATTTCCCTCAATCTTTCTTCGTAGGACAATCCCCGTAGCTCTGGGACTAGTCTTGTTGCAAACCTTTGCACTTTCTCTAACTTCTTGACGTGCTTGACTAGGTGTGGATTCCAAACTGGTGCTGCATACTCCAGTATGGGCTTGACGTAAATGGTATACAGAGTCTTGAACGAATCCTTACTGAGGTATCGGAACGCTATCCGTAGGTTTGCCAGGCGCCCGTATGCTGCAGCAGTTATCTGATTGATGTGCGCCTCGGGAGATATGCTCGGTGTTATACTCACCCCCAGATCTTTTTCCTTGAGTGAGGTTTGCAGACTTTGGCCGTCTAAAGTATATTGTGTCTGCGGTCTTCTTTGCCCTTCCCCAATCTTCATGACCTTGCATTTGGCAGGGTTAAACTCAAGGAGCCAGTTGCTGGACCAGGCTTGTAGTCTGTCCAGGTCTCTTTGTAGTCCTGCCTGATCCTCATCCGATTTGATTCTTCTCATTAACTTCACATCGTCCGCAAACAAGAACACTTCTGAGTCTATCCCTTCCGTTATATCATTCACATATACCAAGAACAGCACAGGTCCTAGGACTGACCCCTGTGGAACCCCGCTTGTCACAGGCGCCCACTCTGACACCTCGTCACGTACCATGACTCGTTGTTGCCTCCCTGTCAGGTATTCTCTGATCCATTGCAGTGCCTTTCCTGTTATGTGTGCCTGATCCTCTAGCTTTTGCAGTAACCTCCTGTGAGGAACTGTGTCGAAGGCCTTCTTGCAGTCCAAAAAAAATGCAGTCGATCCACCCCTCTCTCTCTTGTCTTACTTCTGTCACCTTGTCATAAAACTCTAGTAGGTTTGTGACACAGGATTTTCCCTCCCTGAAACCGTGCTGGTTGTCAATTATACACTTGTTTCTTTCCAGGTGCTCCACCACTCTCCTCCTGATGATCTTCTCCATGACCTTGCATACTATACACGTTAGTGATACAGGTCTGTAGTTTAGTGCCTCATGTCTGTCTCCCTTTTTAAAAATTGGGACTACATTTGCCATCTTCCATACCTCAGGGAGTTGCCCAGTTTCAAATGATGTGTTGAAGATCTTTGTTAACGGTACACACAATATCTCTGCTCCCTCTTTAAGGACCCACGGAGAGATGTTGTCTGGTCCCACCGCCTTCGAGGTGTCAAGTTCGCATAGCAGCTTCTTCACCTCCTCCTTGGTTATATGTACCTCATCCAGCACTTGCTGGTGCACCCCCCTGCTCTGATTTCCTGGAGTCCTACTGGTTTCCACTGTAAATACTTCTTTAAACCTTGTGTTGAGCTCCTGACATACC
>NW_027195707.1:90000-92500 GCF_038502225.1 Cherax quadricarinatus
TCAATGACACAGGTCTATAGTTTAGTGCCTCTTTTCTGTCTCCTTTTTTAAAAATGGGAACTACATTTGCCGTCTTCCATACCTCAGGTAGTTGCCCAGTTTCCAGGGACGTGTTGAAGATTGTGGTAAGTGGCACACACAACATATCTGCTCCCTCTCTAAGGACCCACGGGGAGATGTTGTCCGGTCCCATTACCTTTGAGGTATCGTTGTCCCTTAGCAGTTTCTTCACCTCCTCCTCATCTGTATGTATGTCGTCCAACACTTGTTGGTGTATTCCTTGCTGGTGTCCCCATCTGGTCTGTCCCCCCAGAGTCCTTCCTGTCTCTACTGTAAATACTTCCTTAAATCTCGTGTTGAGCTCCTCACATACCTCTTGATCGTTTCTTGTGAGTTCTCCACCTTCTTTCCTCAGCCTTATCACCTGGTCCTTGACTGTTGTCTTCCTCCTAATGTGGCTATACAGCAGTTTCGGGTCAGATTTGACTTTCGATGCCATGTCGTTTTCATACTGTCGCTGGGCCTCCCTCCTTATCTGTGCATACTCGTTTCTGGCTCTTCTACTAATCTCCTTGTTTTCCTGGGTCCTATGCCTCCTGTACCTTTTCCATTCTCTGTTGCACTTAGTTTTTGCCTCCCAACACCTTCGGGTAAACCAAGGACTCGTTTTGGTCTTCCTATTATTTCTGTTTCCCTTGGGAACAAAACTTTCCTCTGCCTCCTTACACTTTGTTGCCACATATTCCATCATCTCGTTTACTGATTTTCCTACCATTTCTCTGTCCCACTGAACCTCCTGCAGGAAGTTTCTCATACCTGTGTGTGTGTGTGTGTGTGTGTGTGTGTGTGTGTGTGTGTGTGTGTGTGTGTGTGTGTGTGTGTGTGTGTGTGTGTGTGTGTGTGTGTGTGTGTGTGTGTGTGTGTGTGTGTGTGTGTGTGTGTGGTGTGCGTGTGTGTGTGTGTGTGTGTGTGTGTGTTTTTGTGTGTGTGTGTGTGTGTGTGTGTGTGTGTGTGTGTGTGTGTGTGTGTGTGTGTGTGTGTGTGTGTGTGTGTGTGTGTGTGTGTGTGGGTGTACTCACCTAATTGTACTCACCTAATTGTGGTTGCAGGGGTCGAGACTCAGCTCCTGGCCCCGCCTCTTCACTGATCGCTACTGGATCCTCTCTCTCTCTGCTTCCTGAGCTTTGTCATACGTCTTCTTAAAACTATGTATGGTTCCTGCCTCCACTACTTCACTTGCTAGGCTATTCCACTTGCTGACAACTCTATGACTGAAGAAATACTTCCTAACGTCCCTGTGACTCGTCTGAGTCTTCAGCTTCCAGTTGTGACCCCTTGTCCCTGTGTCCCCTCTCTGGAACATCCTATCTCTGTCCACCTTGTCTATTCCCCGCAGTATCTTGTATGTCGTTATCATGTCTCCCCTGACCCTTCTGTCCTCCAGTGTCGTCAGTCCGATTTCCCTTAACCTTTCCTCGTACGACATTCCCTTGAGCTCTGGGACTAGCCTTGTTGCAAACCTTTGTACTTTCTCTAACTTCTTGACGTGCTTGACCAGGTGTGGGTTCCAGACTGGTGCTGCATACTCCAGTATGGGCCTAACATACACAGTGTACAGTGTCTTGAACGATTCCTTATTAAGGTATCGGAACGCTATTCTCAGGTTTGCCAGGCGCCCGTATGCTGCAGCGGTTATTTGGTTGATGTGTGCCTCCGGTGATGTGCTCGGTGTTATGGTCACCCCAAGGTCTTTCTCCCTGAGTGAGGTCTGTAGTTTTTGTCCACTTAGCCTATACTCTGTCTGCGGTCTTCTTTGCCCCTCCCCAATCTTCATGACTTTGCATTTGGCTGGATTGAATTCGAGAAGCCAGTTACTGGACCACATGTCCAGCCTCTCCAGGTCTCTTTGCAGTCCTGCCTCATCCTCGTCCGATTTAATTCTTCTCATCAACTTCACGTCATCTGCGAACAGGGACACTTCAGAGTCTATTCCTTCCATCATGTCGTTCACATATATCAAAAATAGCACTGGTCCTAGAACTGACCCCTGTGGGACCCCGCTCGTAGCAGGCGCCCACTGTGATACCTCTTCACGTACCATGACTCGTTGCTGCCTCCCTGTCAGGTATTCCCTTATCCATTGCAGTGCCCTTCCTTTTACGTGTGCCTGATCCTCCAGCTTCTGCACTAATCTCTTGTGGGGAACTGTGTCAAAGGCCTTCCTGCAGTCTAGGAAAACGCAATCTACCCAACCCTCTCTCTCGTGTCTTACTTCTGTTACCTTGTCATAAAACTCCAGGAGGTTTGTGATACAAGATTTGCCTTCCATGAACCCATGCTGGTTTTCATTTATAATCTTGTTCCTTTCCAGGTGTTCGACCACTCTTCTCCTGATAATCTTCTCCATGACTTTGCACACAATACATGTCAGAGACACAGGTCTGTAGTTTACTGCCTCGTTTCTGTTTCCTTTCTTAAATATGGGGACTACATTAGCTGT
>NW_027195707.1:97500-143999 GCF_038502225.1 Cherax quadricarinatus
TTATGGTAATCTTGGTATAAATGACCAAATATTTGCTGAGTAAAGGAGCAATGTGGCAGATGCTGCAGTTGTATGGAATAAATGGTAGGTTACTTAAAGTAATTAAAAGTTTTTATGGGGACAGTGAGACTCGAGTAAGGGTAATTAGGAGGGAGGGCGATTATTTTCCAGCTTAAGTAGACCTTAGACAGGGATGCGCGATATCGTCATGGTCGTTTAGCATTCATTTATTAATGAGGTTGAGAAAGAAGTGAATGTTGAGGAGTTAGGGAGAGGTGTGGGATTAAAAGACGAATAATCAAATGCAAAGTGTCTGCTGTCACAGTTGCTTTTTGCCGATGACGCGGTGCTTCTGGGAGATTGTGAAGAAAAGTTGTGAAGGTTGATAGACGAGTTTGAAAGGATATGTAAAAGTAAATTAAAAGTGAAGATAGGAAAGAGAAATCTGATGAAGGATAAGAAAAAATATTAGATAATGATAGACTGGATATCAGGTTGGAAAGTGGGAGTATAGAGGAAGTGAATATGTTCAGATATGTGAGAGTGAACTTGTCGACGGACTGGTCTGTGAAAGACGAGATGAACCATAGAACTGACTAGGGGGAAACATGTGAGAGGTGTGTTGAGACAAAAGGGGAAAATGCATCAGAATATAGTTGTACCAACATTATTATAAGTGTGTGAAACATGGGATTTGAACGTTGCAGGGAGGAGGAGGCTGGAGACAGTGGAGATGTCGTGTCTGAGGGCAATGTATAGAGTGAATATTGGATATTAGAAGGAAGTGCGGGGTTAATAAAAGTATTATCAAGAAAGCTGAGGAAGGTATGTTGAAGAGAGGATGGAACAAAACAGGATGACGTGCAGAGTGTAAAAACCTGTAACGGAGAGGACGGGTAGAGTTCGTTCTAAAAAAAATCAAAGGATATTTTTGTGTGTGAAGGTCTTGGTCATCCAGTAGGCCTACGAGAGCATGTTAGGAGTGAGTGGAAACAAGTGGTTTTTATGATGTGACAACCAGTGTGTTAATAAAATTGATGCTTTTGTTCTCCTAGTATTAAATACTACATATTCCTTGATGTTCACCTTCCAAAACTTCTTCATCATGTTCACCTGTAAGTAATTAGTTACCTAAGTGTTAGTTTTCATGCATTTGATGCCTGTATTCACTTTACAGTAAATAGATTCCCCTGTTTTAATGACCTTAGCTTCTGCCCCTGTTTTCACTTAATGGAAAATAGGTAGCTGGGTTTTAATCTCCTAAGCTGTTGCCTCTCTTCTCATGTAACAATAAAAACATGGATGTCATTTTTTTACTCTTGTTACCCAAGTGTTACCTGAAGCTCTGGAAGCCTGGTAATGGACCGCGGGTCCTGGTGATGGACCACGACTTGGTCACGGACCGCGGCCTAGTCATAACCGAGCCGCAGGGGCGTTGATCCCCGGAATACTCTCCAGGTAGATTCCAGGTAGAACCATGTTCACATATCAGTAAATAGGAACAGTATAAGGTCTAGTAGCCTGATACCTGCTGCTCGTGTTCACCTAATGGTATACAAGACCTGCAGTGTTATAAACACCTTTCACCTGATACCCCTGTTCACCTTGTAGCAAAAATATATTCTGTATTTTAACCATCTCGCACCTAATGCCTCTGATCGAATACCAGTAAAAAAAAAGGTTCCTGTGCATTAATTACAATAGACTTACTGCCATTATTTACCTGTCAGTAGCTAGGAACTATGGTAACAGTCAATTTTCACTTGATGCCCATCTTCACCTAGGAATAAATGGGCAGCTACAGCCAATGCCAATGTATGTGTGGCAGTAGAAAATACAGGTAGGAAACCAAACATTGTAACTCATACAGAAGGACTGGAACACACACAGGAATTTGTAAATGCTTACACGTGCGTTCCAGGAAGACCAGTTCAACGTCAGGTGGCTGGCGTCAACACACGGGTTTCCATGGCGCAAGTTGGTCTCAGACCACACAACAGGTGGCTGGCGTCAACACACGGGTTTCCATGGCGCAAGTTGGTCTCAGACCACACAACAGGTGGCTGGCGTCAACACACGGGTTTCCATGGCGCAAGTTGGCCTCAGACCACACAACAGGTGGCTGGCGTCAACACACGGGTTTTCAGACCACACAACAGGTGGCTGGCGTCAACACACGGCTTTCCATGGCGCAAGTTGGTCTCAGACCACACAACAGGTGGCTGGCGTCAACACACGGGTTTCCATGGCGCAAGTTGGTCTCAGACCACACAACAGGTGGCTGGCGTCAACACACGGGTTTCCATGGCGCAAGTTGGCCTCAGACCACACCATGGCGCATGGCGCAAGTTGGTCTCAGACCACACAACAGGTGGCTGGCGTCAACACACGGGTTTCCATGGCGCAAGTTGGTCTCAGACCACACAACAGGTGGCTGGCGTCAACACACGGGTTTCCATGGCGCAAGTTGGTCTCAGACCACACAACAGGTGGCTGGCGTCAACACACGGGTTTCCATGGCGCAAGTTGGTCTCAGACCACACAACAGGTGGCTGGCGTCAACACACGGGTTTCCATGGCGCAAGTTGGTCTCAGACCACACAACAGGTGGCTGGCGTCAACACACGGGTTTCCATGGCGCAAGTTGGTCTCAGACCACACAACAGGTGGCTGGCGTCAACACACGGGTTTCCATGGCGCAAGTTGGTCTCAGACCACCAGGTGGCTGGCGTCAACACACGGGTTTCCATGGCGCAAGTTGGTCTCAGACCACACAACAGGTGGCTGGCGTCAACACACGGGTTTCCATGGCGCAAGTTGGTCTCAGACCACACAACAGGTGGCTGGCGTCAACACACGGGTTTCCATGGCGCAAGTTGGTCTCAGACCACACAACAGGTGGCTGGCGTCAACACACGGGAATCCATGGCGCAAGGTGGCCTCAGACCACACAACAGGTGGCTGGCGTCAACACACGGGTTTCCATGGCGCAAGTTGGTCTCAGACCACACAACAGGTGGCTGGCGTCAACACACGGGTTTCCATGGCGCAAGTTGGTCTCAGACCACACAACAGGTGGCTGGCGTCAACACACGGGTTTCCATGGCGCAAGTTGGTCTCAGACCACACAACAGGTGGCTGGCGTCAACACACGGGTTTCCATGGCGCAAGTTGGTCTCAGACCACACAACAGGTGGCTGGCGTCAACACACGGGTTTCCATGGCGCAAGTTGGTCTCAGACCACACAACAGGTGGCTGGCGTCAACACACGGGTTTCCATGGCGCAAGTTGGTCTCAGACCACACAACAGGTGGCTGGCGTCAACACACGGGTTTCCATGGCGCAAGTTGGTCTCAGACCACACAACAGGTGGCTAGCGTCAACACACGCGTTACCAGGACGCAAGTTGGTCTCAGACCACACAACAGGTGGCTACTGTCAACACACGGGTTACCAAGACCCAAGTTGGCCTTAGACCACACAACAGGTGACTAGCATCAACACATGGGTTACCAGGACCGAAGTTGGTCTCAGATCACACAACAGGTGGCTAGCGTCAACACACGGGTTACCAAGACCCAAGTTGGTCTCATACCACACAACAGGTGGCTAGCGTCAACACACGCGTTACCAGGACGCAAGTTGGTCTCAGACCACACAATAGGTGGCTGGCGTCAACACACGGGTTACCAAGACCCAAGTTGGTCTCAGACCACACAACAGGTGGCTAGCGTCAACACACGCGTTACCAGGACGCAAGTTGGTCTCAGACTACACAACAGGTGGCTAGCGCCAACACGCAGGTCACCAGGACCCAAGTTGGTCTCAGACCACACAAAAGGAGGATATCGTCAACACACAGGTTACCAGGATCCAAGTTGGTCTCAGACCACACAACAGGTGGCCAGTATCAACACGAAGGTTACCAGGACCCAAGTTGGTCTCAGACCACACAACAGGTGGCCAGTATCAACAGGAAGGTTACCAGGACCCAAGTTGGTCTTAGACTACAAACAGGTGGCCAGGGTCAACAAACAGGTTATCAGGACCCAAGCTGGTCTCAGACCACACAACAAGTGGCCAGAATAAACACAAAGGTTATCAGGACCTAAGTTGGGCTTAGACCACAAACCAACGTCAACACACAGGTTATCAGAACCCAAGTTGGTCTTAGACCATACAACAGGTAAATAGAAACAACTCACAGGTTAAAAAGTTCCAATTTGGACTCAGACCAAATACTAGGCCACTGGAGTCAACACACAAGTTACCAGGACCCAAGTTTGTCTCACACCAAACACCAGGTGACCAGCATCATTATACAGCTTATTAATAAGGACCCAAGTTGGTAACAGACTTCTTACCAGGTAGCTGTGACTGTGACCAGTGTCAACCCACACGTTAACAGGACCAATGATAGTCTTGGACCACACACCAGGTGACCAGTGCCAACACACACGTTAACAGGACCAATGATGGTCTTGGACCACACACTAGGTGACCAGTGGCAACACACACGTTAACAGGACCAATGATGGTCTTCGACCACACACCAGGTGACCAGTGTCAACACACACGTTAACAGCACCAATGATGGTCTTGGACCACACACCAGGTGACCAGTGTCAACACACACACATTACCAGGATCAAAGATGGTCTTGGACCACACACCAGGTGACCAGTGTCAACACACACGTTAACAGGACCAATGATGGTCTTGGACCACACACCAGGTGACCAGTGTCAACACACACACATTACCAGGATCAAAGATGGTCTTGGACCACACACCAGGTGACCAGTGTCAACACACACGTTAACAGGACCAATGATGGTCTTGGACCACACACCAGGTGACCAGTGTCAACACACACGTTAACAGGACCAATGATGGTCTTGGACCACACACCAGGTGACCAGTGTCAACACACACACATTACCAGGATCAAAGATGGTCTTGGACCACACACCAGGTGACCAGTGTCAACACACACGTTAACAGGACCAATGATGGTCTTGGACCACACACCAGGTGACCAGTGTCAACACACACGTTAACAGGACCAATGATGGTCTTGGACCACACACTAGGTGACCAGTGTCAACACACACGTTAACAGGACCAAAGATGGTCTTGGACCACACACCAGGTGACCAGTGTCAACACACACGTTAACAGGACCAATGATGGTCTTGGACCACACACCAGGTGACCAGTGTCAACACACACACATTACCAGGATCAAAGATGGTCTTGGACCACACACCAGGTGACCAATGTCAACACACACGTTAACAGGACCAAAGATGGTCTTGGACCACACACCAGGTGACCAGTGTCAACGCACACGTTAACAGGACCAATGACGGTCTTGGACCACACACTAGGTGACCAGTGTCAACACACACGTTAACAGGACCAAAGATGGTCTTGGACCACACACCAGGTGACCAGTGTCAACACACACGTTAACAGGACCAATGATGGTCTTGGACCACACACCAGGTGACCAGTGTCAACACACACGTTAACAGGACCAATGATGGTCTTGGACCACACACTAGGTGACCAGTGTCAACACACACGTTAACAGGACCAATGATGGTCTTGGACCACACAGTAGGTGACCAGTGTCAACACACACGTTAACAGGACCAATGATGGTCTTGGACCACACACCAGGTGACCAGTGTCAACACATACGTTAAGAGGACCAAAGATGGTCTTGGACCACACACCAGGTGACCAGTGTCAACACACACGTTAACAGGACCAATGATGGTCTTGGACCACACACTAGGTGACCAGTGTCAACACACACGTTAACAGGACCAAAGATGGTCTTGGACCACACACCAGGTGACCAGTGTCAACACACACGTTAACAGGACCAATGATGGTCTTGGACCACACACTAGGTGACCAGTGTCAACACACACGTTAACAGGACCAATGATGGTCTTGGACCACACACTAGGTGACCAGTGTCAACACACGTTAACAGGACCAATGATGGTCTTGGACCACACACTAGGTGACCAGTGTCAACACACACGTTAACAGGACCAATGATGGTCTTGGACCACACACTAGGTGACCAGTGTCAACACACACGTTAACAGGACCACTAGGTGACCAGTGTCAACACACACGTTAACAGGACCAATGATGGTCTTGGACCACACACCAGGTGACCAGTGTCAACACACACGTTAACAGGACCAATGATGGTCTTGGACCACACACTAGGTGACCAGTGTCAACACACACGTTAACAGGACCAATGATGGTCTTGGACCACACACCAGGTGACCAGTGTCAACACACACGTTAACAGGACCAATGATGGTCTTGGACCAGGCAGAGTCGTTCACACAGAACCAGAGAGTCTTCTTCACAGTAAAATAATATAATCTGCTCTATGGGTCTCAGACCACACATTTTGTTAGTTTTGGGCACAGTTAGTCTTACAGGAGCTGTAAACTCGCAGGGGTAACGGAGCTTCGTGATAAAAGTTATAATTATGTGATTTTTTCTCGTATAAGACAAATACATAAAAGAAGCGTGTATATTGCCGAGTATAGTGTATAACGTATATCAGATATACTGTCTCAGTGTATAACGTATATCAGATATACTGTCTCAGTGTATAACGTATATCAGATATACTGTCTCAGTGTATAACGTATATCAGATATACTGTCTCAGTGTATAACGTATATCAGATATACTGTCTCAGTGTATAACGTATATCATATATACTGTCTCAGTGTATAACGTATATCAGATATACTGTCTCAGTGTATAACGTATATCAGATATACTGTCTCAGTGTATAACGTATATCAGATATACTGTCTCAGTGTATAACGTATATCAGATATACAGTCTCAGTGTATAACGTATATCAGATATACTGTCTCAGTGTATAACGTATATCATATATACTGTCTCAGTGTATAGTGTATATCAGATATACTGTCTCAGTGTATAGTGTATATCAGATATACTGTCTCAGTGTATAACGTATATCAGATATACTGTCTCAGTGTATAACGTATATCAGATATACTGTCTCAGTGTATAACGTATATCAGATATACTGTCTCAGTGTATAACGTATATCAGATATACTGTCTCAGTGTATAACGTATATCAGATATACTGTCTCAGTGTATAGTGTATATCAGATATACTGTCTCAGTGTATAACGTATATCAGATATACTGTCTCAGTGTATAACGTATATCAGATATACTGTCTCAGTGTATAACGTATATCAGATATACTGTCTCAGTGTATAGTGTATATCAGATATACTGTCTCAGTGTATAACGTATATCAGATATACTGTCTCAGTGTATAACGTATATCAGATATACTGTCTCAGTGTATAGTGTATATCAGATATACTGTCTCAGTGTATAGTGTATATCAGATATACTGTCTCAGTGTATAACGTATATCAGATATACTGTCTCAGTGTATAGTGTATATCAGATATACTGTCTCAGTGTATAACGTATATCAGATATACTGTCTCAGTGTATAACGTATATCAGATATACTGTCTCAGTGTATAACGTATATCAGATATACTGTCTCAGTGTATAACGTATATCAGATATACTGTCTCAGTGTATAACGTATATCAGATATACTGTCTCAGTGTATAACGTATATCAGATATACTGTCTCAGTGTATGTATATCAGATATACTGTCTCGTATATCAGATATACTGTCTCAGTGTATAACGTATATCAGATATACTGTCTCAGTGTATAACGTATATCAGATATACTGTCTCAGTGTATAGTGTATATCAGATATACTGTCTCAGTGTATAACGTATATCAGATATACTGTCTCAGTGTATAACGTATATCAGATATACTGCCTCAGTGTATAGTGTATATCAGATATACTATCTCAGTGTATAACGTATATCAGATATACTGTCTCAGTGTATAACGTATATCAGATATACTGTCTCAGTGTATAGTGTATATCAGATATATTGTCTCAGTGTATAACGTATATCAGATATACTGTCTCAGTGTATAACGTATATCAGATATACTGTCTCAGTGTATAACGTATATCAGATATACTGTCTCAGTGTATAACGTATATCAGATATACTGTCTCAGTGTATAACGTATATCAGATATACTGTCTCAGTGTATAACGTATATCAGATATACTGTCTCAGTGTATAACGTATATCAGATATACTGTCTCAGTGTATAACGTATATCAGATATACTGTCTCAGTGTATAACGTATATCAGATATACTGTCTCAGTGTATAGTGTATATCAGATATATTGTCTCAGTGTATAACGTAACGTATATCAGATATACTGTCTCAGTGTATAACGTATATCAGATATACTGTCTCAGTGTATAACGTATATCAGATATACTGTCTCAGTGTATAACGTATATCAGATATACTGTCTCAGTGTATAACGTATATCAGATATACTGTCTCAGTGTATAACGTATATCAGATATACTGTCTCAGTGTATAACGTATATCAGATATACTGTCTCAGTGTATAACGTATATCAGATATACTGTCTCAGTGTATAACGTATATCAGATATACTGTCTCAGTGTATAACGTATATCAGATATACTGTCTCAGTGTATATACTGTCTCAGTGTATAACGTATATCAGATATACTGTCTCAGTGTATAACGTATATCAGATATACTGTCTCAGTGTATAACGTATATCAGATATACTGTCTCAGTATATATACGTATATCAGTATATCAGATATACTGTCTCAGTGTATATCAGATAGTGTATAACGTATATCAGATATACTGTCTCAGTGTATAACGTATATCAGATATACTGTCTCAGTGTATAACGTATATCAGATATACTGTCTCAGTGTATAACGTATATCAGATATACTGTCTCAGTGTATAATATACGTATATCAGATATACTGTCTCAGTGTATAACGTATATCAGATATACTGTCGTATATCAGTGTCTCATAACGTATATCAGATATACTGTCTCAGTGTATAACGTATATCAGATATACTGTCTCAATGTATAAGTATATCAGATATACTGTCTGTATAACGTATATCAGATATACTGTCTCAGTGTATAACGTATATCAGATATACTGTCTCAGTGTATAGTGTATAACGTATATCAGATATACAGTCTCAGTGTATATACGTATATCAGATATACTGTCTCAGTGTATAGTGTATATCAGATATACTGTCTCAGTGTATAACGTATATCAGATATACTGTCTCAGTATATAACTGTATATCGTATATCAGATATACTGTCTCAGTGTATAGTGTATGTATATCAGATATACTGTCTCAGTGTATAACGTATATCAGATATACTGTCTCAGTGTATAACGTATATCAGATATACTGTCTCAGTGTATAACGTATATCAGATATACTGTCTCAGTGTATAACGTATATCAGATATACTGTCTCAGTGTATAACGTATATCAGATATACTGTCTCAGTGTATAACGTATATCAGATATACTGTCTCAGTGTATAACGTATATCAGATATACTGTCTCAGTGTATAACGTATATCAGATATACTGTCTCAGTGTATAACGTATATCAGATATACTGTCTCAGTGTATATACTGTCTCAGTGTATAACGTATATCAGATATACTGTCTCAGTGTATAACGTATATCAGATATACTGTCTCAGTGTATAACGTATATCAGATATACTGTCTCAGTGTATAACGTATATCAGATATACTGTCTCAGTGTATAACGTATATCAGATATACTGTCTCAGTGTATGTCAGATATACTGTCTCAGTGTATAACGTATATCAGATATACTGTCTCAGTGTATAACGTATATCAGATATACTGTCTCAGTGTATAACGTATATCAGATATACTGTCTCAGTGTATAACGTATATCAGATATACTGTCTCAGTGTATAACGTATATCAGATATACTGTCTCAGTGTATAACATATATCAGATATACTGTCTCAGTGTACAACGTATATCAGATATACTGTCTCAGTGTATAACGTATATCAGATATACTGTCTCGTATATCAGATATACTGTCTCAGTGTATAACGTATATCAGATATACTGTCTCAGTGTATAACGTATATCAGATATACTGTCTCAGTGTATAACGTATATCAGATATGTCTCAGTGTATAGTGTATATCAGTGTCTAGTGTATAACGTATATCAGATATACTGTCTCAGTGTATAACGTATATCAGATATACTGTCTCAGTGTATAACGTATATCAGATATACTGTCTCAGTGTATAACGTATATCAGATATACTGTCTCAGTGTATAACGTATATCAGATATACTGTCTCAGTGTATAACGTATATCAGATATACTGTCTCAGTGTATAACGTATATCAGATATACTGTCTCAGTGTATAACGTATATCAGATATACTGTCTCAGTTTATAACGTATATCAGATATACTGTCTCAGTATGTATATCATATATACTGTCTCAGTGTATAGTGTATATCAGATATACTGTCTCAGTGTATAGTGTATATCAGATATGCTGTCTCAGTGTATAACGTATATCAGATATACTGTCTCGGTGTATAACGTATATCAGATATACTGTCTCAGTGTATATCAGATATACTGTCTCGTATATCAGATATACTGTCTCAGTGTATAACGTATATCAGATATACTGTCTCAGTGTATAACGTATATCAGATATATTGTCTCAGTGTATAACGTATATCAGATATACTGTCTCAGTGTATAACGTCTATATCGTATATATATACTGTCTCAGTGATATACTGTCTCAGTGTATAGTGTATATCAGATATACTGTCTCAGTGTATAGTGTATATCAGATATACTGTCTCAGTGTATATACTGTCTCAGTGTATAGTGTATATCAGATATACTGTCTCAGTGTATAACGTATATCAGATATACTGTCTCAGTGTATAACGTATATCAGATATACTGTCTCAGTGTATAACGTATATCAGATATACTGTCTCAGTGTATAACGTATATCAGATATACTGTCTCAGTGTATAACGTATATCAGATATACTGTCTCAGTGTATATATATCAGTATACTGTCTCAGTGTATATCGTATATCAGATATACTGTCTCAGTGTATAACGTATATCAGATATACTGTCTCAGTGTATAACGTATATCAGATATACTGTCTCAGTGTATAACGTATATCAGATATACTGTCTCAGTGTATAACGTATATCAGATATACTGTCTCAGTGTATAGTGTATATCAGATATATTGTCTCAGTGTATAATGTATATCAGATATACTGTCTCAGTGTATAACGTATATCAGATATACTGTCTCAGTGTATAACGTATATCAGATATACTGTCTCAGTGTATAACGTATATCAGATATACTGTCTCAGTGTATAACGTATATCAGATATACTGTCTCAGTGTATAACGTATATCAGATATACTGTCTCAGTGTATAACGTATATCAGATATACTGTCTCAGTGTATAACGTATATCAGATATACTGTCTCAGTGTATAACGTATATCAGATATACTGTCTGTCTCAGTGTATAACGTATATCAGATATACTGTCTCAGTGTATAGTGTATATCTGTCTCAGTGTATAACGTAACGTATATCAGATATACTGTCTCAGTGTATAACGTATATCAGATATACTGTCTCAGTGTATAACGTATATCAGATATACTGTCTCAGTGTATAACGTATATCAGATATACTGTCTCAGTGTATAACGTATATCAGATATACTGTCTCAGTGTATAGTGTATATCAGATATACTGTCTCAGTGTATAGTGTATATCAGATATATTGTCTCAGTGTATAACGTATATCAGATATACTGTCTCAGTGTATAACGTATATCAGATATACTGTCTCAGTGTATAACGTATATCAGACATACTGTCTCAGTGTATAGTGTATATCAGATATACTGTCTCAGTATATCAGATATACTGTCTCAGTGTATAACGTATATCAGATATACTGTCTCAGTGTATAGTGTATATCAGATATACTGTCTCAGTGTATAACGTAACGTATATCAGATATACTGTCTCAGTGTATAGTGTATATCAGATATACTGTCTCAGTGTATAGTGTATATCAGATATACTGTCTCAGTGTATAACGTATATCAGATATACTGTCTCAGTGTATAACGTATATCAGATATACTGTCTCAGTGTATATACTGTCTCAGTGTATCGTATATCGTATATCAGATATACTGTCTCAGTGTATAACGTATATCAGATATACTGTCTCAGTGTATAACGTATATCAGATATACTGTCTCAGTGTATAACGTATATCAGATATACTGTCTCAGTGTATAACGTATATCAGATATACTGTCTCAGTGTATAACGTATATCAGATATACTGTCTCAGTGTATAACGTATATCAGATATACTGTCTCAGTGTATAACGTATATCAGATATACTGTCTCAGTGTATAACGTATATCAGATATACTGTCTCAGTGTATAACGTATATCAGATATACTGTCTCAGTGTATAACGTATATCAGATATACTGTCTCAGTGTATAACGTATATCAGATATACTGTCTCAGTGTATAACGTATATCAGATATACTGTCTCAGTGTATAACGTATATCAGATATACTGTCTCAGTGTATAACGTATATCAGATATACTGTCTCAGTGTATAACGTATATAAGATATACTGTCTCAGTGTATAGTGTCAGATAACGTATATCAGATATACTGTCTCAGTGTATAACGTATATCAGATATACTGTCTCAGTGTATAACGTATATCAGATATACTGTCTCAGTGTATAGTGTATATCAGATATACTGTCTCAGTGATATACTGTCTCAGTGTATAACGTATATCAGATATACTGTCTCAGTGTATAACGTATATCAGATATACTGTCTCAGTGTATAACGTATATCAGATATACTGTCTCAGTGTCATAACGTATATCAGATATACTGTCTCAGTGTATAACGTATATCAGATATACTGTCTCAGTGTATAGTGTATATCAGATATACTGTCTCAGTGTATAACGTATATCAGATATACTGTCTCAGTGTATAACGTATATCAGATATACTGTCTCAGTGTATAGTGTATATCAGATATACTGTCTCAGTGTATAACGTATATCAGATATACTGTCTCAGTGTATAACGTATATCAGATATACTGTCTCAGTGTATAACGTATATCAGATATACTGTCTCAGTGTATAACGTATATCAGATATACTGTCTCAGTGTATAACGTATATCAGATATACTGTCTCAGTGTATAACGTATATCAGATATACTGTCTCAGTGTATAACGTATATCAGATATACTGTCTCAGTGTATAACGTATATCAGATATACTGTCTCAGTGTATAGTGTATATCAGATATACTGTCTCAGTGTATAACGTATATCAGATATACTGTCTCAGTGTATAACGTATATCAGTATACTGTCTCAGTGTATAACGTATATCAGATATACTGTCTCAGTGTATAACGTATATCAGATATACTGTCTCAGTGTATAACGTATATCAGATATACTGTCTCAGTGTATAACGTATATCAGATATACTGTCTCAGTATATCAGATATATTGTCTCAGTGTATAACGTATATCAGATATACTGTCTCAGTGTATAACGTATATCAGATATACTGTCTCAGTGTATAACGTATATCAGATATACTGTCTCAGTGTATAACGTATATCAGATATACTGTCTCAGTGTATAACGTATATCAGATATACTGTCTCAGTGTATAACGTATATCAGATATACTGTCTCAGTGTATAACGTATATCAGATATACTGTCTCAGTGTATAACGTATATCAGATATACTGTCTCAGTGTATAACGTATATCAGATATACTGTCTCAGTGTATAACGTATATCAGATATACTGTCTCAGTGTATAACGTATATCAGATATACTGTCTCAGTGTATAGTGTATATCAGATATACTGTCTCAGTGTATAGTGTATATCAGATATACTGTCTCAGTGTATAACGTATATCAGATATACTGTCTCAGTGTATAACGTATATCAGATATACTGTCTCAGTGTATAACGTATATCAGATATACTGTCTCAGTGTATAGTGTATATCAGATATACTGTCTCAGTGTATAGTGTATATCAGATATACTGTCTCAGTGTATAACGTATATCAGATATACTGTCTCAGTGTATAACGTATATCAGATATACTGTCTCAGTGTATAGTGTATATCAGATATACTGTCTCAGTGTATAGTGTATATCAGATATACTGTCTCAGTGTATAGTGTATATCAGATATACTGTCTCAGTGTATAACGTATATCAGATATACTGTCTCAGTGTATAACGTATATCAGATATACTGTCTCAGTGTATGTATATCAGATATACTGTCTCGTATATCAGATATACTGTCTCAGTGTATAACGTATATCAGATATACTGTCTCAGTGTATAACGTATATCAGATATACTGTCTCAGTGTATAACGTATATCAGATATACTGTCTCAGTGTATAACGTATATCAGATATACTGTCTCAGTGTATAGTGTATATCAGATATACTGTCTCAGTGTATAACGTATATCAGATATACTGTCTCAGTGTATAACGTATATCAGATATACTGTCTCAGTGTATAACGTATATCAGATATACTGTCTCAGTGTATAACGTATATCAGATATACTGTCTCAGTGTATAGTGTATATCAGATATACTGTCTCAGTGTATAACGTATATCAGATATACTGTCTCAGTGTATAACGTATATCAGATATACTGTCTCAGTGTATAACGTATATCAGATATACTGTCTCAGTGTATAACGTATATCAGATATACTGTCTCAGTGTATAACGTATATCAGATATACTGTCTCAGTGTATAACGTATATCAGATATACTGTCTCAGTGTATAACGTATATCAGATATACTGTCTCAGTGTATAACGTATATCAGATATACTGTCTCAGTATATAACGTATATCAAATATACTGTCTCAGTGTATAGTGTATATCAGATATACTGTCTCAGTGTATAACGTATATCAGATATACTGTCTCAGTGTATAACGTATATCAGATATACTGTCTCAGTGTATAACGTATATCAGATATACTGTCTCAGTGTATAGTGTATATCAGATATACTGTCTCAGTGTATAACGTATATCAGATATACTGTCTCAGTGTGTAACGTATATCAGATATACTGTCTCAGTGTATAACGTATATCAGATATACTGTCTCAGTGTATAACATATATCAGATATACTGTCTCAGTGTATAACGTATATCAGATATACTGTCTCAGTGTATAACGTATATCAGATATACTGTCTCAGTGTATAACGTATATCAGATATACTGTCTCAGTGTATAACGTATATCAGATATACTGTCTCAGTGTATAACGTATATGAGATATACTGTCTCAGTGTATAACGTATATCAGATATACTGTCTCAGTGTATAACGTATATCAGATATACTGTCTCAGTGTATAACGTATATCAGATATATTGTCTCAGTGTATAACGTATATCAGATATACTGTCTCAGTGTATAACGTATATCAGATATACTGTCTCAGTGTATAACGTATATCAGATATACTGTCTCAGTGTATAACGTATATCAGATATACTGTCTCAGTGTATAACGTATATCAGATATACTGTCTCAGTGTATAACGTATATCAGATATACTGTCTCAGTGTATAACGTATATCGGATATACTGTCTCAGTGTATAACGTATATCAGATATATTGTCTCAGTGTATAACGTATATCAGATATACTGTCTCAGTGTATAACGTATATCAGATATACTGTCTCAGTGTATAACGTATATCAGATATACTGTCTCAGTGTATAACGTATATCAGATATACTGTCTCAGTGTATAACGTATATCAGATATACTGTCTCAGTGTATAACGTATATCAGATATACTGTCTCAGTGTATAACGTATATCAGATATACTGCCTCAGTGTATAACGTATATCAGGTATACTGTCTCAGTGTATAACGTATATCAGATATACTGTCTCAGTGTATAACGTATATCAGATATACTGTCTCAGTGTATAACGTATATCAGATATACTGCCTCAGTGTATAACGTATATCAGATATACTGTCTCAGTGTATAGTGTATATCGGATATACTGTCTCAGTATATAGTGTATATCAGATATACTGTCTCAGTGTATAGTGTATATCAGATATACTGTCTCAGTATATAGTGTATATCAGATATACTGTCTCAGTGTATAACGTATATCAGATATACTGTCTCAGTGTATAGTGTATATCAGATATACTGTCTCTGTATATAGTGTATATCAGATATACTGTCTCAGTGTATAACGTATATCAGATATACTGTCTCAGTGTATAGTGTGTATCAGATATACTGTCTCAGTATATAGTGTATATCAGATATACTGTCTCAGTTTACAGTGTATATCAGATATACTGTCTCAGTATATAGTGTATATCAGATATACTGTCTCAGTTTAGAGTGTATATCAGATATACTGTGACAGTTTACAGTGTATATCAGATATACTGTGACAGTTTACAGTGTATATCAGATATACTGTGACAGTTTACAATGTATATCAGATATACTGTGACAGTTTACAATGTATATCAGATATACTGTGTCAGTTTACAATGTATGTCAGATATACTGTGACAATTTACAGTGTATATCAGATATACTGTGACAGTTTACAGTGTATGTCAGATATACTGTGACAATTTACAGTGTATATCAGATATTCCATGTCAGTTTACAGTGTATATCAGCTATACTGTGTCAGTTTACAGTGTATGTCAGATATACTGTGACAGTTTACAGTGTATGTCAGATATACTGTGACAATTTACAGTGTATATCAGATATTCTATGTCAGTGCTGGGAGGCTGTTGACCAGTCTCAGTGTACTCACGGCACCCCTGCTGTGCTAGGAGGCTGTTGACCAGTCTCAGTGTACTCACGGCACCCCTGCTGTGCTGGGAGGCTGTTGACCAGTCTCAGTGTACTCACGGCACCCCTGCTGTGCTGGGAGGCTGTTGACCAGTCTCAGTGTACTCACGGCACCCCTGCTGTGCTGGGAGGCTGTTGACCAGTCTCAGTGTACTCACGGCACCCCTGCTGTGCTGGGAGGCTGTTGACCAGTCTCAGTGTACTCACGGCACCCCTGCTGTGCTGGGAGGCTGTTGACCAGTCTCAGTGTACTCACGGCACCCCTGCTGTGCTGGGAGGCTGTTGACCAGTCTCAGTGTACTCACGGCACCCCTGCTGTGCTGGGAGGCTGTTGACCAGTCTCAGTGTACTCACGGCACCCCTGCTGTGCTGGGAGGCTGTTGACCAGTCTCAGTGTACTCACGGCACCCCTGCTGTGCTGGGAGGCTGTTGACCAGTCTCAGTGTACTCACGGCACCCCTGCTGTGCTGGGAGGCTGTTGACCAGTCTCAGTGTACTCACGGCACCCCTGCTGTGCTGGGAGGCTGTTGACCAGTCTCAGTGTACTCACGGCACCCCTGCTGTGCTGGGAGGCTGTTGACCAGTCTCAGTGTACTCACGGCACCCCTGCTGTGCTGGGAGGCTGTTGACCAGTCTCAGTGTACTCACGGCACCCCTGCTGTGCTGGGAGGCTGTTGACCAGTCTCAGTGTACTCACGGCACCCCTGCTGTGCTGGGAGGCTGTTGACCAGTCTCAGTGTACTCACGGCACCCCTGCTGTGCTGGGAGGCTGTTGACCAGTCTCAGTGTACTCACGGCACCCCTGCTGTGCTGGGAGGCTGTTGACCAGTCTCAGTGTACTCACGGCACCCCTGCTGTGCTGGGAGGCTGTTGACCAGTCTCAGTGTACTCACGGCACCCCTGCTGTGCTGGGAGGCTGTTGACCAGTCTCAGTGTACTCACGGCACCCCTGCTGTGCTGGGAGGCTGTTGACCAGTCTCAGTGTACTCACGGCACCCCTGCTGTGCTGGGAGGCTGTTGACCAGTCTCAGTGTACTCACGGCACCCCTGCTGTGCTGGGAGGCTGTTGACCAGTCTCAGTGTACTCACGGCACCCCTGCTGTGCTGGGAGGCTGTTGACCAGTCTCAGTGTACTCACGGCACCCCTGCTGTGCTGGGAGGCTGTTGACTGGTCTCAGTGTACTCACGGCACCCCTGCTGTGCTGGGAGGCTGTTGACCAGTCTCAGTGTACTCACGGCACCCCTGCTGTGCTGGGAGGCTGTTGACCAGTCTCAGTGTACTCACGGCACCCCTGCTGTGCTGGGAGGCTGTTGACCAGTCTCAGTGTACTCACGGCACCCCTGCTGTGCTGGGAGGCTGTTGACCAGTCTCAGTGTACTCACGGCACCCCTGCTGTGCTGGGAGGCTGTTGACCAGTCTCAGTGTACTCACGGCACCCCTGCTGTGCTGGGAGGCTGTTGACTGGTCTCAGTGTACTCACGGCACCCCTGCTGTGCTGGGAGGCTGTTGACCAGTCTCAGTGTACTCACGGCACCCCTGCTGTGCTGGGAGGCTGTTGACCAGTCTCAGTGTACTCACGGCACCCCTGCTGTGCTGGGAGGCTGTTGACCAGTCTCAGTGTACTCACGGCACCCCTGCTGTGCTGGGAGGCTGTTTACCAGTCTCAGTGTACTCACGGCACCCCTGCTGTGCTGTGAGGCTGTTGACTAGTCTCAGTGTACTCACGGCACCCGTGCTGTGCTGTGAGGCTGTTGACCAGTCTCAGTGTACTCACGGCACCCCTGCTGTGCTGGGAGGCTGTTGACCAGTCTCAGTGTACTCACGGCACCCCTGCTGTGCTGGGAGGCTGTTGACCAGTCTCAGTGTACTCACGGCACCCCTGCTGTGCTGGGAGGCTGTTGACCAGTCTCAGTGTACTCACGGCACCCCTGCTGTGCTGGGAGGCTGTTGACCAGTCTCAGTGTACTCACGGCACCCCTGCTGTGCTGGGAGGCTGTTGACCAGTCTCAGTGTACTCACGGCACCCCTGCTGTGCTGGGAGGCTGTTGACCAGTCTCAGTGTACTCACGGCACCCCTGCTGTGCTGGGAGGCTGTTGACCAGTCTCAGTGTACTCACGGCACCCCTGCTGTGCTGGGAGGCTGTTGACCAGTCTCAGTGTACTCACGGCACCCCTGCTGTGCTGGGAGGCTGTTGACCAGTCTCAGTGTACTCACGGCACCCCTGCTGTGCTGGGAGGCTGTTGACCAGTCTCAGTGTACTCACGGCACCCCTGCTGTGCTGGGAGGCTGTTGACCAGTCTCAGTGTACTCACGGCACCCCTGCTGTGCTGGGAGGCTGTTGACCAGTCTCAGTGTACTCACGGCACCCCTGCTGTGCTGGGAGGCTGTTGACCAGTCTCAGTGTACTCACGGCACCCCTGCTGTGCTGGGAGGCTGTTGACCAGTCTCAGTGTACTCACGGCACCCCTGCTGTGCTGGGAGGCTGTCTGACTGCAGTGTGCTGCTGGGAGGCTGTTGACCAGTCTCAGTGTACTCACGGCACCCCTGCTTTGCTGGGAGGCTGTTGACCAGTCTCAGTGTACTCACGGCACCCCTGCTGTGCTGGGAGGCTGTTGACCAGTCTCAGTGTACTCCTGGCACGCCTGCTGTGCTGGGAGGCTGTTGACCAGTCTCAGTGTACTCACGGCACCCCTGCTGTGCTGGGAGGCTGTTGACCAGTCTCAGTGTACTCACGGCACCCCTGCTGTGCTGGGAGGCTGTTGACCAGTCTCAGTGTACTCACGGCACCCCTGCTGTGCTGGGAGGCTGTTGACCAGTCTCAGTGTACTCACGGCACCCCTGCTGTGCTGGGAGGCTGTTGACCAGTCTCAGTGTACTCACGGCACCCCTGCTGTGCTGGGAGGCTGTTGACCAGTCTCAGTGTACTCACGGCACCCCTGCTGTGCTGGGAGGCTGTTGACCAGTCTCAGTGTACTCACGGCACCCCTGCTGTGCTGGGAGGCTGTTGACCAGTCTCAGTGTACTCACGGCACCCCTGCTGTGCTGGGAGGCTGTTGACCAGTCTCAGTGTACTCACGGCACCCCTGCTGTGCTGGGAGGCTGTTGACCAGTCTCAGTGTACTCACGGCACCCCTGCTGTGCTGGGAGGCTGTTGACCAGTCTCAGTGTACTCACGGCACCCCTGCTGTGCTGGGAGGCTGTTGACCAGTCTCAGTGTACTCACGGCACCCCTGCTGTGCTGGGAGGCTGTTGACTAGTCTCAGTGTACTCACGGCACCCCTGCTGTGCTGGGAGGCTGTTGACCAGTCTCAGTGTACTCACGGCACCCCTGCTGTGCTGGGAGGCTGTTGACCAGTCTCAGTGTACTCACGGCACCCCTGCTGTGCTGGGAGGCTGTTGACCAGTCTCAGTGTACTCACGGCACCCCTGCTGTGCTGGGAGGCTGTTGACCAGTCTCAGTGTACTCACGGCACCCCTGCTGTGCTGGGAGGCTGTTGACCAGTCTCAGTGTACTCACGGCACCCCTGCTGTGCTGGGAGGCTGTTGACCAGTCTCAGTGTACTCACGGCACCCCTGCTGTGCTGGGAGGCTGTTGACCAGTCTCAGTGTACTCACGGCACCCCTGCTGTGCTGGGAGGCTGTTGACCAGTCTCAGTGTACTCACGGCACCCCTGCTGTGCTGGGAGGCTGTTGACCAGTCTCAGTGTACTCACGGCACCCCTGCTGTGCTGGGAGGCTGTTGACCAGTCTCAGTGTACTCACGGCACCCCTGCTGTGCTGGGAGGCTGTTGACCAGTCTCAGTGTACTCACGGCACCCCTGCTGTGCTGGGAGGCTGTTGACCAGTCTCAGTGTACTCACGGCACCCCTGCTGTGCTGGGAGGCTGTTGACCAGTCTCAGTGTACTCACGGCACCCCTGCTGTGCTGGGAGGCTGTTGACCAGTCTCAGTGTACTCACGGCACCCCTGCTGTGCTGGGAGGCTGTTGACCAGTCTCAGTGTACTCACGGCACCCCTGCTGTGCTGGGAGGCTGTTGACCAGTCTCAGTGTACTCACGGCACCCCTGCTGTGCTGGGAGGCTGTTGACCAGTCTCAGTGTACTCACGGCACCCCTGCTGTGCTGGGAGGCTGTTGACCAGTCTCACTGTACTCACGGCACCCCTGCTCTGCTGGGAGGCTGTTGACCAGTCTCAGTGTACTGCACCCCTGCTGTGTAGACCAGTCTCAGTGTACTCACGGCACCCCTGCTGTGCTGGGAGGCTGTTGACCAGTCTCAGTGTACTCACGGCACCCCTGCTGTGCTGGGAGGCTGTTGACCAGTCTCAGTGTACTCACGGCACCCCTGCTGTGCTGGGAGGCTGTTGACCAGTCTCAGTGTACTCACGGCACCCCTGCTGTGCTGGGAGGCTGTTGACCAGTCTCAGTGTACTCACGGCACCCCTGCTGTGCTGGGAGGCTGTTGACCAGTCTCAGTGTACTCACGGCACCCCTGCTGTGCTGGGAGGCTGTTGACCAGTCTCAGTGTACTCACGGCACCCCTGCTGTGCTGGGAGGCTGTTGACCAGTCTCAGTGTACTCACGGCACCCCTGCTGTGCTGGGAGGCTGTTGACCAGTCTCAGTGTACTCACGGCACCCCTGCTGTGCTGGGAGGCTGTTGACCAGTCTCAGTGTACTCACGGCACCCCTGCTGTGCTGGGAGGCTGTTGACCAGTCTCAGTGTACTCACGGCACCCCTGCTGTGCTGGGAGGCTGTTGACCAGTCTCAGTGTACTCACGGCACCCCTGCTGTGCTGGGAGGCTGTTGACCAGTCTCAGTGTACTCACGGCACCCCTGCTGTGCTGGGAGGCTGTTGACCAGTCTCAGTGTACTCACGGCACCCCTGCTGTGCTGGGAGGCTGTTGACCAGTCTCAGTGTACTCACGGCACCCCTGCTGTGCTGGGAGGCTGTTGACCAGTCTCAGTGTACTCACGGCACCCCTGCTGTGCTGGGAGGCTGTTGACCAGTCTCAGTGTACTCACGGCACCCCTGCTGTGCTGGGAGGCTGGCTGTACTCACGGCACCCCTGCTGTGCTGGGAGGCTGTTGACCAGTCTCAGTGTACTCACGGCACCCCTGCTGTGCTGGGAGGCTGTTGACCAGTCTCAGTGTACTCACGGCACCCCTGCTGTGCTGGGAGGCTGTTGACCAGTCTCAGTGTACTCACGGCACCCCTGCTGTGCTGGGAGGCTGTTGACCAGTCTCAGTGTACTCACGGCACCCCTGCTGTGCTGGGAGGCTGTTGACCAGTCTCAGTGTACTCACGGCACCCCTGCTGTGCTGGGAGGCTGTTGACCAGTCTCAGTGTACTCACGGCACCCCTGCTGTGCTGGGAGGCTGTTGACCAGTCTCAGTGTACTCACGGCACCCCTGCTGTGCTGGGAGGCTGTTGACCAGTCTCAGTGTACTCACGGCACCCCTGCTGTGCTGGGAGGCTGTTGACCAGTCTCAGTGTACTCACGGCACCCCTGCTGTGCTGGGAGGCTGTTGACCAGTCTCAGTGTACTCACGGCACCCCTGCTGTGCTGGGAGGCTGTTGACCAGTCTCAGTGTACTCACGGCACCCCTGCTGTGCTGGGAGGCTGTTGACCAGTCTCAGTGTACTCACGGCACCCCTGCTGTGCTGGGAGGCTGTTGACCAGTCTCAGTGTACTCACGGCACCCCTGCTGTGCTGGGAGGCTGTTGACCAGTCTCAGTGTACTCACGGCACCCCTGCTGTGCTGGGAGGCTGTTGACCAGTCTCAGTGTACTCACGGCACCCCTGCTGTGCTGGGAGGCTGTTGACCAGTCTCAGTGTACTCACGGCACCCCTGCTGTGCTGGGAGGCTGTTGACCAGTCTCAGTGTACTCACGGCACCCCTGCTGTGCTGGGAGGCTGTTGACCAGTCTCAGTGTACTCACGGCACCCCTGCTGTGCTGGGAGGCTGTTGACCAGTCTCAGTGTACTCACGGCACCCCTGCTGTGCTGGGAGGCTGTTGACCAGTCTCAGTGTACTCACGGCACCCCTGCTGTGCTGGGAGGCTGTTGACCAGTCTCAGTGTACTCACGGCACCCCTGCTGTGCTGGGAGGCTGTTGACCAGTCTCAGTGTACTCACGGCACCCCTGCTGTGCTGGGAGGCTGTTGACCAGTCTCAGTGTACTCACGGCACCCCTGCTGTGCTGGGAGGCTGTTGACCAGTCTCAGTGTACTCACGGCACCCCTGCTGTGCTGGGAGGCTGTTGACCAGTCTCAGTGTACTCACGGCACCCCTGCTGTGCTGGGAGGCTGTTGACCAGTCTCAGTGTACTCACGGCACCCCTGCTGTGCTGGGAGGCTGTTGACCAGTCTCAGTGTACTCACGGCACCCCTGCTGTGCTGGGAGGCTGTTGACCAGTCTCAGTGTACTCACGGCACCCCTGCTGTGCTGGGAGGCTGTTGACCAGTCTCAGTGTACTCACGGCACCCCTGCTGTGCTGGGAGGCTGTTGACCAGTCTCAGTGTACTCACGGCACCCCTGCTGTGCTGGGAGGCTGTTGACCAGTCTCAGTGTACTCACGGCACCCCTGCTGTGCTGGGAGGCTGTTGACCAGTCTCAGTGTACTCACGGCACCCCTGCTGTGCTGGGAGGCTGTTGACCAGTCTCAGTGTACTCACGGCACCCCTGCTGTGCTGGGAGGCTGTTGACCAGTCTCAGTGTACTCACGGCACCCCTGCTGTGCTGGGAGGCTGTTGACCAGTCTCAGTGTACTCACGGCACCCCTGCTGTGCTGGGAGGCTGTTGACCAGTCTCAGTGTACTCACGGCACCCCTGCTGTGCTGGGAGGCTGCTGAACAGTCTCAGTGTACTCACGGCACCCCTGCTGTGCTGGGAGGCTGTTGACCAGTCTCAGTGTACTCACGGCACCCCTGCTGTGCTGGGAGGCTGTTGACCAGTCTCAGTGTACTCACGGCACCCCTGCTGTGCTGGGAGGCTGTTGACCAGTCTCAGTGTACTCACGGCACCCCTGCTGTGCTGGGAGGCTGTTGACCAGTCTCAGTGTACTCACGGCACCCCTGCTGTGCTGGGAGGCTGTTGACCAGTCTCAGTGTACTCACGGCACCCCTGCTGTGCTGGGAGGCTGTTGACCAGTCTCAGTGTACTCACGGCACCCCTGCTGTGCTGGGAGGCTGTTGACCAGTCTCAGTGTACTCACGGCACCCCTGCTGTGCTGGGAGGCTGTTGACCAGTCTCAGTGTACTCACGGCACCCCTGCTGTGCTGGGAGGCTGTTGACCAGTCTCAGTGTACTCACGGCACCCCTGCTGTGCTGGGAGGCTGTTGACCAGTCTCAGTGTACTCACGGCACCCCTGCTGTGCTGGGAGGCTGTTGAACAGTCTCAGTGTACTCACGGCACCCCTGCTGTGCTGGGAGGCTGTTGACCAGTCTCAGTGTACTCACGGCACCCCTGCTGTGCTGGGAGGCTGTTGACCAGTCTCAGTGTACTCACGGCACCCCTGCTGTGCTGGGAGGCTGTTGACCAGTCTCAGTGTACTCACGGCACCCCTGCTGTGCTGGGAGGCTGTTGACCAGTCTCAGTGTACTCACGGCACCCCTGCTGTGCTGGGAGGCTGTTGACCAGTCTCAGTGTACTCACGGCACCCCTGCTGTGCTGGGAGGCTGTTGACCAGTCTCAGTGTACTCACGGCACCCCTGCTGTGCTGGGAGGCTGTTGACCAGTCTCAGTGTACTCACGGCACCCCTGCTGTGCTGGGAGGCTGTTGACCAGTCTCAGTGTACTCACGGCACCCCTGCTGTGCTGGGAGGCTGTTGACCAGTCTCAGTGTACTCACGGCACCCCTGCTGTGCTGGGAGGCTGTTGACCAGTCTCAGTGTACTCACGGCACCCCTGCTGTGCTGGGAGGCTGTTGACCAGTCTCAGTGTACTCACGGCACCCCTGCTGTGCTGGGAGGCTGTTGACCAGTCTCAGTGTACTCACGGCACCCCTGCTGTGCTGGGAGGCTGTTGAACAGTCTCAGTGTACTCACGGCACCCCTGCTGTGCTGGGAGGCTGTTGACCAGTCTCAGTGTACTCACGGCACCCCTGCTGTGCTGGGAGGCTGTTGACCAGTCTCAGTGTACTCACGGCACCCCTGCTGTGCTGGGAGGCTGTTGACCAGTCTCAGTGTACTCACGGCACCCCTGCTGTGCTGGGAGGCTGTTGACCAGTCTCAGTGTACTCACGGCACCCCTGCTGTGCTGGGAGGCTGTTGACCAGTCTCAGTGTACTCACGGCACCCCTGCTGTGCTGGGAGGCTGTTGACCAGTCTCAGTGTACTCACGGCACCCCTGCTGTGCTGGGAGGCTGTTGACCAGTCTCAGTGTACTCACGGCACCCCTGCTGTGCTGGGAGGCTGTTGACCAGTCTCAGTGTACTCACGGCACCCCTGCTGTGCTGGGAGGCTGTTGACCAGTCTCAGTGTACTCACGGCACCCCTGCTGTGCTGGGAGGCTGTTGACCAGTCTCAGTGTACTCACGGCACCCCTGCTGTGCTGGGAGGCTGTTGACCAGTCTCAGTGTACTCACGGCACCCCTGCTGTGCTGGGAGGCTGTTGACCAGTCTCAGTGTACTCACGGCACCCCTGCTGTGCTGGGAGGCTGTTGACCAGTCTCAGTGTACTCACGGCACCCCTGCTGTGCTGGGAGGCTGTTGACCAGTCTCAGTGTACTCACGGCACCCCTGCTGTGCTGGGAGGCTGTTGACCAGTCTCAGTGTACTCACGGCACTCACGGCACCCCTGCTGTGCTGGGAGGCTGTTGACCAGTCTCAGTGTACTCACGGCACCCCTGCTGTGCTGGGAGGCTGTTGACCAGTCTCAGTGTACTCACGGCACCCCTGCTGTGCTGGGAGGCTGTTGACCAGTCTCAGTGTACTCACGGCACCCCTGCTGTGCTGGGAGGCTGTTGACCAGTCTCAGTGTACTCACGGCACCCCTGCTGTGCTGGGAGGCTGTTGACCAGTCTCAGTGTACTCACGGCACCCCTGCTGTGCTGGGAGGCTGTTGACCAGTCTCAGTGTACTCACGGCACCCCTGCTGTGCTGGGAGGCTGTTGACCAGTCTCAGTGTACTCACGGCACCCCTGCTGTGCTGGGAGGCTGTTGACCAGTCTCAGTGTACTCACGGCACCCCTGCTGTGCTGGGAGGCTGTTGACCAGTCTCAGTGTACTCACGGCACCCCTGCTGTGCTGGGAGGCTGTTGACCAGTCTCAGTGTACTCACGGCACCCCTGCTGTGCTGGGAGGCTGTTGACCAGTCTCAGTGTACTCACGGCACCCCTGCTGTGCTGGGAGGCTGTTGACCAGTCTCAGTGTACTCACGGCACCCCTGCTGTGCTGGGAGGCTGTTGACCAGTCTCAGTGTACTCACGGCACCCCTGCTGTGCTGGGAGGCTGTTGACCAGTCTCAGTGTACTCACGGCACCCCTGCTGTGCTGGGAGGCTGTTGACCAGTCTCAGTGTACTCACGGCACCCCTGCTGTGCTGGGAGGCTGTTGACCAGTCTCAGTGTACTCACGGCACCCCTGCTGTGCTGGGAGGCTGTTGACCAGTCTCAGTGTACTCACGGCACCCCTGCTGTGCTGGGAGGCTGTTGACCAGTCTCAGTGTACTCACGGCACCCCTGCTGTGCTGGGAGGCTGTTGACCAGTCTCAGTGTACTCACGGCACCCCTGCTGTGCTGGGAGGCTGTTGACCAGTCTCAGTGTACTCACGGCACCCCTGCTGTGCTGGGAGGCTGTTGACCAGTCTCAGTGTACTCACGGCACCCCTGCTGTGCTGGGAGGCTGTTGACCAGTCTCAGTGTACTCACGGCACCCCTGCTGTGCTGGGAGGCTGTTGACCAGTCTCAGTGTACTCACGGCACCCCTGCTGTGCTGGGAGGCTGTTGACCAGTCTCAGTGTACTCACGGCACCCCTGCTGTGCTGGGAGGCTGTTGACCAGTCTCAGTGTACTCACGGCACCCCTGCTGTGCTGGGAGGCTGTTGACCAGTCTCAGTGTACTCACGGCACCCCTGCTGTGCTGGGAGGCTGTTGACCAGTCTCAGTGTACTCACGGCACCCCTGCTGTGCTGGGAGGCTGTTGACCAGTCTCAGTGTACTCACGGCACCCCTGCTGTGCTGGGAGGCTGTTGACCAGTCTCAGTGTACTCACGGCACCCCTGCTGTGCTGGGAGGCTGTTGACCAGTCTCAGTGTACTCACGGCACCCCTGCTGTGCTGGGAGGCTGTTGACCAGGCTGTTGACCAGTCTCAGTGTACTCACGGCAGTGTACTCAGTCTCAGTGTACTCACGGCACCCCTGCTGTGCTGGGAGGCTGTTGACCAGTCTCAGTGTACTCACGGCACCCCTGCTGTGCTGGGAGGCTGTTGACCAGTCTCAGTGTACTCACGGCACCCCTGCTGTGCTGGGAGGCTGTTGACCAGTCTCAGTGTACTCACGGCACCCCTGCTGTGCTGGGAGGCTGTTGACCAGTCTCAGTGTACTCACGGCACCCCTGCTGTGCTGGGAGGCTGTTGACCAGTCTCAGTGTACTCACGGCACCCCTGCTGTGCTGGGAGGCTGTTGACCAGTCTCAGTGTACTCACGGCACCCCTGCTGTGCTGGGAGGCTGTTGACCAGTCTCAGTGTACTCACGGCACCCCTGCTGTGCTGGGAGGCTGTTGACCAGTCTCAGTGTACGCACCCCTGCTGTGCTGGGATGCTATTGACCACGGCACCCCTGCTCTGCTGGGAGGCTGTTGACCAGTCTCAGTGTACTCACGGCACCCCTGCTGTGCTGGGAGGCTGTTGACCAGTCTCAGTGTACTCACGGCACCCCTGCTGTGCTGGGAGGCTGTTGACCAGTCTCAGTGTACTCACGGCACCCCTGCTGTGCTGGGAGGCTGTTGACCAGTCTCAGTGTACTCACGGCACCCCTGCTGTGCTGGGAGGCTGTTGACCAGTCTCAGTGTACTCACGGCACCCCTGCTGTGCTGGGAGGCTGTTGACCAGTCTCAGTGTACTCACGGCACCCCTGCTGTGCTGGGAGGCTGTTGACCAGTCTCAGTGTACTCACGGCACCCCTGCTGTGCTGGGAGGCTGTTGACCAGTCTCAGTGTACTCACGGCACCCCTGCTGTGCTGGGAGGCTGTTGACCAGTCTCAGTGTACTCACGGCACCCCTGCTGTGCTGGGAGGCTGTTGACCAGTCTCAGTGTACTCACGGCACCCCTGCTGTGCTGGGAGGCTGTTGACCAGTCTCAGTGTACTCACGGCACCCCTGCTGTGCTGGGAGGCTGTTGACCAGTCTCAGTGTACTCACGGCACCCCTGCTGTGCTGGGAGGCTGTTGACCAGTCTCAGTGTACTCACGGCACCCCTGCTGTGCTGGGAGGCTGTTGACCAGTCTCAGTGTACTCACGGCACCCCTGCTGTGCTGGGAGGCTGTTGACCAGTCTCAGTGTACTCACGGCACCCCTGCTGTGCTGGGAGGCTGTTGACCAGTCTCAGTGTACTCACGGCACCCCTGCTGTGCTGGGAGGCTGTTGACCAGTCTCAGTGTACTCACGGCACCCCTGCTGTGCTGGGAGGCTGTTGACCAGTCTCAGTGTACTCACGGCACCCCTGCTGTGCTGGGAGGCTGTTGACCAGTCTCAGTGTACTCACGGCACCCCTGCTGTGCTGGGAGGCTGTTGACCAGTCTCAGTGTACTCACGGCACCCCTGCTGTGCTGGGAGGCTGTTGACCAGTCTCAGTGTACTCACGGCACCCCTGCTGTGCTGGGAGGCTGTTGACCAGTCTCAGTGTACTCACGGCACCCCTGCTGTGCTGGGAGGCTGTTGACCAGTCTCAGTGTACTCACGGCACCCCTGCTGTGCTGGGAGGCTGTTGACCAGTCTCAGTGTACTCACGGCACCCCTGCTGTGCTGGGAGGCTGTTGACCAGTCTCAGTGTACTCACGGCACCCCTGCTGTGCTGGGAGGCTGTTGACCAGTCTCAGTGTACTCACGGCACCCCTGCTGTGCTGGGAGGCTGTTGACCAGTCTCAGTGTACTCACGGCACCCCTGCTGTGCTGGGAGGCTGTTGACCAGTCTCAGTGTACTCACGGCACCCCTGCTGTGCTGGGAGGCTGTTGACCAGTCTCAGTGTACTCACGGCACCCCTGCTGTGCTGGGAGGCTGTTGACCAGTCTCAGTGTACTCACGGCACCCCTGCTGTGCTGGGAGGCTGTTGACCAGTCTCAGTGTACTCACGGCACCCCTGCTGTGCTGGGAGGCTGTTGACCAGTCTCAGTGTACTCACGGCACCCCTGCTGTGCTGGGAGGCTGTTGACCAGTATCAGTGTACTCACGGCACTCTGCTGTGCTGCTGTTGCTGTCTCAGTGAGGGTGCTGACCAGTCTCAGTGTACTCACGGCACCCCTGCTGTGCTGGGAGGCTGTTGACCAGTCTCAGTGTACTCACGGCACCCCTGCTGTGCTGGGAGGCTGTTGACCAGTCTCAGTGTACTCACGGCACCCCTGCTGTGCTGGGAGGCTGTTGACCAGTCTCAGTGTACTCACGGCACCCCTGCTGTGCTGGGAGGCTGTTGACCAGTCTCAGTGTACTCCTTACACACCTGCTGTGCTTGGAGTCTGTTGACCAGTCTCACTGCACCCCTGCTGTGCTGGGAGGCTGTTGACCAGTCTCAGTGTACTCACGGCACCCCTGCTGTGCTGGGAGGCTGTTGACCAGTCTCAGTGTACTCACGGCACCCCTGCTGTGCTGGGAGGCTGTTGACCAGTCTCAGTGTACTCACGGCACCCCTGCTGTGCTGGGAGGCTGTTGACCAGTCTCAGTGTACTCACGGCACCCCTGCTGTGCTGGGAGGCTGTTGTACTCACGCCACCCCTGCTGTGCTGGTAGGCTGATGACCAGTCTCAGTGTACTCACGGCACCCCTGCTGTGCTGGGAGGCTGTTGACCAGTCTCAGTGTACTCACGGCACCCCTGCTGTGCTGGGAGGCTGTTGACCAGTCTCAGTGTACTCACGGCACCCCTGCTGTGCTGGGAGGCTGTTGACCAGTCTCAGTGTACTCACAGCACCCCTGCTGTGCTGGGAGACTGTTGACCAGTCTCAATGTACTCACGGCACCCCTGCTGTGCTGGGAGGCTGTTGACCAGTCTCAGTGTACTCAGTGTACTCTCGGCACCCCTGCTGTGCTGGGAGGCTGTTGACCAGTCTCAGTGTACTCACGGCACCCCTGCTGTGCTGGGAGGCTGTTGACCAGTCTCAGTGTACTCACGGCACCCCTGCTGTGCTGGGAGGCTGTTGACCAGTCTCAGTGTACTCACGGCACCCCTGCTGTGCTGGGAGGCTGTTGACCAGTCTCAGTGTACTCACGGCACCCCTGCTGTGCTGGGAGGCTGTTGACCAGTCTCAGTGTACTCACGGCACCCCTGCTGTGCTGGGAGGCTGTTGACCAGTCTCAGTGTACTCACGGCACCCCTGCTGTGCTGGGAGGCTGTTGACCAGTCTCAGTGTACTCACGGCACCCCTGCTGTGCTGGGAGGCTGTTGACCAGTCTCAGTGTACTCACGGCACCCCTGCTGTGCTGGGAGGCTGTTGACCAGTCTCAGTGTACTCACGGCACCCCTGCTGTGCTGGGAGGCTGTTGACCAGTCTCAGTGTACTCACGGCACCCCTGCTGTGCTGGGAGGCTGTTGACCAGTCTCAGTGTACTCACGGCACCCCTGCTGTGCTGGGAGGCTGTTGACCAGTCTCAGTGTACTCACGGCACCCCTGCTGTGCTGGGAGGCTGTTGACCAGTCTCAGTGTACTCACGGCACCCCTGCTGTGCTGGGAGGCTGTTGACCAGTCTCAGTGTACTCACGGCACCCCTGCTGTGCTGGGAGGCTGTTGACCAGTCTCAGTGTACTCACGGCACCCCTGCTGTGCTGGGAGGCTGTTGACCAGTCTCAGTGTACTCACGGCACCCCTGCTGTGCTGGGAGGCTGTTGACCAGTCTCAGTGTACTCACGGCACCCCTGCTGTGCTGGGAGGCTGTTGACCAGTCTCAGTGTACTCACGGCACCCCTGCTGTGCTGGGAGGCTGTTGACCAGTCTCAGTGTACTCACGGCACCCCTGCTGTGCTGGGAGGCTGTTGACCAGTCTCAGTGTACTCACGGCACCCCTGCTGTGCTGGGAGGCTGTTGACCAGTCTCAGTGTACTCACGGCACCCCTGCTGTGCTGGGAGGCTGTTGACCAGTCTCAGTGTACTCACGGCACCCCTGCTGTGCTGGGAGGCTGTTGACCAGTCTCAGTGTACTCACGGCACCCCTGCTGTGCTGGGAGGCTGTTGACCAGTCTCAGTGTACTCACGGCACCCCTGCTGTGCTGGGAGGCTGTTGACCAGTCTCAGTGTACTCACGGCACCCCTGCTGTGCTGGGAGGCTGTTGACCAGTCTCAGTGTACTCACGGCACCCCTGCTGTGCTGGGAGGCTGTTGACCAGTCTCAGTGTACTCACGGCACCCCTGCTGTGCTGGGAGGCTGTTGACCAGTCTCAGTGTACTCACGGCACCCCTGCTGTGCTGGGAGGCTGTTGACCAGTCTCAGTGTACTCACGGCACCCCTGCTGTGCTGGGAGGCTCTTGACTCACGGCACCCCTGCTGTGTCTCAGTGTACTCACGGCACCCCTGCTGTGCTGGGAGGCTGTTGACCAGTCTCAGTGTACTCACGGCACCCCTGCTGTGCTGGGAGGCTGTTGACCAGTCTCAGTGTACTCACGGCACCCCTGCTGTGCTGGGAGGCTGTTGACCAGTCTCAGTGTACTCACGGCACCCCTGCTGTGCTGGGAGGCTGTTGACCAGTCTCAGTGTACTCACGGCACCCCTGCTGTGCTGGGAGGCTGTTGACCAGTCTCAGTGTACTCACGGCACCCCTGCTGTGCTGGGAGGCTGTTGACCAGTCTCAGTGTACTCACGGCACCCCTGCTGTGCTGGGAGGCTGTTGACCAGTCTCAGTGTACTCACGGCACCCCTGCTGTGCTGGGAGGCTGTTGACCAGTCTCAGTGTACTCACGGCACCCCTGCTGTGCTGGGAGGCTGTTGACCAGTCTCAGTGTACTCACGGCACCCCTGCTGTGCTGGGAGGCTGTTGACCAGTCTCAGTGTACTCACGGCACCCCTGCTGTGCTGGGAGGCTGTTGACCAGTCTCAGTGTACTCACGGCACCCCTGCTGTGCTGGGAGGCTGTTGACCAGTCTCAGTGTACTCACGGCACCCCTGCTGTGCTGGGAGGCTGTTGACCAGTCTCAGTGTACTCACGGCACCCCTGCTGTGCTGGGAGGCTGTTGACCAGTCTCAGTGTACTCACGGCACCCCTGCTGTGCTGGGAGGCTGTTGACCAGTCTCAGTGTACTCACGGCACCCCTGCTGTGCTGGGAGGCTGTTGACCAGTCTCAGTGTACTCACGGCACCCCTGCTGTGCTGGGAGGCTGTTGACCAGTCTCAGTGTACTCACGGCACCCCTGCTGTGCTGGGAGGCTGTTGACCAGTCTCAGTGTACTCACGGCACCCCTGCTGTGCTGGGAGGCTGTTGACCAGTCTCAGTGTACTCACGGCACCCCTGCTGTGCTGGGAGGCTGTTGACCAGTCTCAGTGTACTCACGGCACCCCTGCTGTGCTGGGAGGCTGTTGACCAGTCTCAGTGTACTCACGGCACCCCTGCTGTGCTGGGAGGCTGTTGACCAGTCTCAGTGTACTCACGGCACCCCTGCTGTGCTGGGAGGCTGTTGACCAGTCTCAGTGTACTCACGGCACCCCTGCTGTGCTGGGAGGCTGTTGACCAGTCTCAGTGTACTCACGGCACCCCTGCTGTGCTGGGAGGCTGTTGACCAGTCTCAGTGTACTCACGGCACCCCTGCTGTGCTGGGAGGCTGTTGACCAGTCTCAGTGTACTCACGGCACCCCTGCTGTGCTGGGAGGCTGTTGACCAGTCTCAGTGTACTCACGGCACCCCTGCTGTGCTGGGAGGCTGTTGACCAGTCTCAGTGTACTCACGGCACCCCTGCTGTGCTGGGAGGCTGTTGACCAGTCTCAGTGTACTCACGGCACCCCTGCTGTGCTGGGAGGCTGTTGACCAGTCTCAGTGTACTCACGGCACCCCTGCTGTGCTGGGAGGCTGTTGACCAGTCTCAGTGTACTCACGGCACCCCTGCTGTGCTGGGAGGCTGTTGACCAGTCTCAGTGTACTCACGGCACCCCTGCTGTGCTGGGAGGCTGTTGACCAGTCTCAGTGTACTCACGGCACCCCTGCTGTGCTGGGAGGCTGTTGACCAGTCTCAGTGTACTCACGGCACCCCTGCTGTGCTGGGAGGCTGTTGACCAGTCTCAGTGTACTCACGGCACCCCTGCTGTGCTGGGAGGCTGTTGACCAGTCTCAGTGTACTCACGGCACCCCTGCTGTGCTGGGAGGCTGTTGACCAGTCTCAGTGTACTCACGGCACCCCTGCTGTGCTGGGAGGCTGTTGACCAGTCTCAGTGTACTCACGGCACCCCTGCTGTGCTGGGAGGCTGTTGACCAGTCTCAGTGTACTCACGGCACCCCTGCTGTGCTGGGAGGCTGTTGACCAGTCTCAGTGTACTCACGGCACCCCTGCTGTGCTGGGAGGCTGTTGACCAGTCTCAGTGTACTCACGGCACCCCTGCTGTGCTGGGAGGCTGTTGACCAGTCTCAGTGTACTCACGGCACCCCTGCTGTGCTGGGAGGCTGTTGACCAGTCTCAGTGTACTCACGGCACCCCTGCTGTGCTGGGAGGCTGTTGACCAGTCTCAGTGTACTCACGGCACCCCTGCTGTGCTGGGAGGCTGTTGACCAGTCTCAGTGTACTCACGGCACCCCTGCTGTGCTGGGAGGCTGTTGACCAGTCTCAGTGTACTCACGGCACCCCTGCTGTGCTGGGAGGCTGTTGACCAGTCTCAGTGTACTCACGGCACCCCTGCTGTGCTGGGAGGCTGTTGACCAGTCTCAGTGTACTCACGGCACCCCTGCTGTGCTGGGAGGCTGTTGACCAGTCTCAGTGTACTCACGGCACCCCTGCTGTGCTGGGAGGCTGTTGACCAGTCTCAGTGTACTCACGGCACCCCTGCTGTGCTGGGAGGCTGTTGACCAGTCTCAGTGTACTCACGGCACCCCTGCTGTGCTGGGAGGCTGTTGACCAGTCTCAGTGTACTCACGGCACCCCTGCTGTGCTGGGAGGCTGCTGAACAGTCTCAGTGTACTCACGGCACCCCTGCTGTGCTGGGAGGCTGCTGAACAGTCTCAGTGTACTCACGGCACCCCTGCTGTGCTGGGAGGCTGTTGACCAGTCTCAGTGTACTCACGGCACCCCTGCTGTGCTGGGAGGCTGTTGACCAGTCTCAGTGTACTCACGGCACCCCTGCTGTGCTGGGAGGCTGTTGACCAGTCTCAGTGTACTCACGGCACCCCTGCTGTGCTGTGAGGCTGTTGACCAGTCTCAGTGTAGTCACGGAACCCCTGCTGTGCTGGGAGGCTGTTGACCAGTCTCAGTCAGTGTACTCACGGCACCCCTGCTGTGCTGGGAGGCTGTTGACCAGTCTCAGTGTACTCTCTGTTGACCAGTCTCAGTGTACTCACGGCACCCCTGCTGTGCTGGGAGGCTGTTGACCAGTCTCAGTGTACTCACGGCACCCCTGCTGTGCTGGGAGGCTGTTGACCAGTCTCAGTGTACTCACGGCACCCCTGCTGTGCTGGGAGGCTGTTGACCAGTCTCAGTGTACTCACGGCACCCCTGCTGTGCTGGGAGGCTGTTGACCAGTCTCAGTGTACTCACGGCACCCCTGCTGTGCTGGGAGGCTGTTGACCAGTCTCAGTGTACTCACGGCACCCCTGCTGTGCTGGGAGGCTGTTGACCAGTCTCAGTGTACTCACGGCACCCCTGCTGTGCTGGGAGGCTGTTGACCAGTCTCAGTGTACTCACGGCACCCCTGCTGTGCTGGGAGGCTGTTGACCAGTCTCAGTGTACTCACGGCACCCCTGCTGTGCTGGGAGGCTGTTGACCAGTCTCAGTGTACTCACGGCACCCCTGCTGTGCTGGGAGGCTGTTGACCAGTCTCAGTGTACTCTCTGGGAGCTGTACTCACGGCACCCCTGCTGTGCTGGGAGGCTGTTGACCAGTCTCAGTGTACTCACGGCACCCCTGCTGTGCTGGGAGGCTGTTGACCAGTCTCAGTGTACTCACGGCACCCCTGCTGTGCTGGGAGGCTGTTGACCAGTCTCAGTGTACTCACGGCACCCCTGCTGTGCTGGGAGGCTGTTGACCAGTCTCAGTGTACTCACGGCACCCCTGCTGTGCTGGGAGGCTGTTGACCAGTCTCAGTGTACTCACGGCACCCCTGCTGTGCTGGGAGGCTGTTGACCAGTCTCAGTGTACTCACGGCACCCCTGCTGTGCTGGGAGGCTGTTGACCAGTCTCAGTGTACTCACGGCACCCCTGCTGTGCTGGGAGGCTGTTGACCAGTCTCAGTGTACTCACGGCACCCCTGCTGTGCTGGGAGGCTGTTGACCAGTCTCAGTGTACTCACGGCACCCCTGCTGTGCTGGGAGGCTGTTGACCAGTCTCAGTGTACTCACGGCACCCCTGCTGTGCTGGGAGGCTGTTGACGGGTCTCAGTGTACTCACGGCACCCCTGCTGTGCTGGGAGGCTGTTGACCAGTCTCAGTGTACTCACGGCACCCCTGCTGTGCTGGGAGGCTGTTGACCAGTCTCAGTGTACTCACGGCACCCCTGCTGTGCTGGGAGGCTGTTGACCAGTCTCAGTGTACTCACGGCACCCCTGCTGTGCTGGGAGGCTGTTGACCAGTCTCAGTGTACTCACGGCACCCCTGCTGTGCTGGGAGGCTGTTGACCAGTCTCAGTGTACTCACGGCACCCCTGCTGTGCTGGGAGGCTGTTGACCAGTCTCAGTGTACTCACGGCACCCCTGCTGTGCTGGGAGGCTGTTGACCAGTCTCAGTGTACTCACGGCACCCCTGCTGTGCTGGGAGGCTGTTGACCAGTCTCAGTGTACTCACGGCACCCCTGCTGTGCTGGGAGGCTGTTGACCAGTCTCAGTGTACTCACGGCACCCCTGCTGTGCTGGGAGGCTGTTGAGCAGTCTCAGTGTACTCTCATGGCACCCCTGCTGTGCTGGGAGGCTGTTGACCAGTCTCAGTGTACTCACGGCACCCCTGCTGTGCTGGGAGGCTGTTGACCAGTCTCAGTGTACTCACGGCACCCCTGCTGTGCTGGGAGGCTGTTGACCAGTCTCAGTGTACTCACGGCACCCCTGCTGTGCTGGGAGGCTGTTGACCAGTCTCAGTGTACTCACGGCACCCCTGCTGTGCTGGGAGGCTGTTGACCAGTCTCAGTGTACTCACGGCACCCCTGCTGTGCTGGGAGGCTGTTGACCAGTCTCAGTGTACTCACGGCACCCCTGCTGTGCTGGGAGGCTGTTGACCAGTCTCAGTGTACTCACGGCACCCCTGCTGTGCTGGGAGGCTGTTGACCAGTCTCAGTGTACTCACGGCACCCCTGCTGTGCTGGGAGGCTGTTGACCAGTCTCAGTGTACTCACGGCACCCCTGCTGTGCTGGGAGGCTGTTGACCAGTCTCAGTGTACTCACGGCACCCCTGCTGTGCTGGGAGGCTGTTGACCAGTCTCAGTGCTGTGCTGGGAGGCTGTTGACCAGTCTCAGTGTACTCACGGCACCCCTGCTGTGCTGGGAGGCTGTTGACCAGTCTCAGTGTACTCACGGCACCCCTGCTGTGCTGGGAGGCTGTTGACCAGTCTCAGTGTACTCACGGCACCCCTGCTGTGCTGGGAGGCTGTTGACCAGTCTCAGTGTACTCACGGCACCCCTGCTGTGCTGGGAGGCTGTTGACCAGTCTCAGTGTACTCACGGCACCCCTGCTGTGCTGGGAGGCTGTTGACCAGTCTCAGTGTACTCACGGCACCCCTGCTGTGCTGGGAGGCTGTTGACCAGTCTCAGTGTACTCACGGCACCCCTGCTGTGCTGGGAGGCTGTTGACCAGTCTCAGTGTACTCACGGCACCCCTGCTGTGCTGGGAGGCTGTTGACCAGTCTCAGTGTACTCACGGCACCCCTGCTGTGCTGGGAGGCACTCCTGGCACCCCTGCTGTGCTGGGAGGCTGTTGACCAGTCTCAGTGTACTCACGGCACCCCTGCTGTGCTGGGAGGCTGTTGACCAGTCTCAGTGTACTCACGGCACCCCTGCTGTGCTGGGAGGCTGTTGACCAGTCTCAGTGTACTCACTGCACCCCTGCTGTGCTGGGAGGCTGTTGACCAGTCTCAGTGTACTCACGGCACCCCTGCTGTGCTGGGAGGCTGTTGACCAGTCTCAGTGTACTCACGGCACCCCTGCTGTGCTGGGAGGCTGTTGACCAGTCTCAGTGTACTCACGGCACCCCTGCTGTGCTGGGAGGCTGTTGACCAGTCTCAGTGTACTCACGGCACCCCTGCTGTGCTGTGAGGCTGTTGACCAGTCTCAGTGTACTCACGGCACCCCTGCTGTGCTGGGAGGCTGTTGACCAGTCTCAGTGTACTCACGGCACCCCTGCTGTGCTGGGAGGCTGTTGACCAGTCTCAGTGTACTCACGGCACCCCTGCTGTGCTGGGAGGCTGTTGACCAGTCTCAGTGTACTCACGGCACCCCTGCTGTGCTGGGAGGCTGTTGACCAGTCTCAGTGTACTCACGGCACCCCTGCTGTGCTGGGAGGCTGTTGACCAGTCTCAGTGTACTCACGGCACCCCTGCTGTGCTGGGAGGCTGTTGACCAGTCTCAGTGTACTCACGGCACCCCTGCTGTGCTGGGAGGTCTCTGTACTTGACCCCTGCTGTGCTGGGAGGCCTCAGTGTACTCACGGCACCCCTGCTGTGTCTCAGTGTACTCACGGCACCCCTGCTGTGCTGGGAGGCTGTTGACCAGTCTCAGTGTACTCACGGCACCCCTGCTGTGCTGGGAGGCTGTTGACCAGTCTCAGTGTACTCACGGCACCCCTGCTGTGCTGGGAGGCTGTTGACCAGTCTCAGTGTACTCACGGCACCCCTGCTGTGCTGGGAGGCTGTTGACCAGTCTCAGTGTACTCACGGCACCCCTGCTGTGCTGGGAGGCTGTTGACCAGTCTCAGTGTACTCACGGCACCCCTGGTGTGCTGGGAGGCTGTTGCTGTGCTGGGAGGCTGTTGACCAGTCTCAGTGTACTCACGGCACCCCTGCTGTGCTGGGAGGCTGTTGACCAGTCTCAGTGTACTCACGGCACCCCTGCTGTGCTGGGAGGCTGTTGACCAGTCTCAGTGTACTCACGGCACCCCTGCTGTGCTGGGAGGCTGTTGACCAGTCTCAGTGTACTCACGGCACCCCTGCTGTGCTGGGAGGCTGTTGACCAGTCTCAGTGTACTCACGGCACCCCTGCTGTGCTGGGAGGCTGTTGACCAGTCTCAGTGTACTCACGGCACCCCTGCTGTGCTGGGAGGCTGTTGACCAGTCTCAGTGTACTCACGGCACCCCTGCTGTGCTGGGAGGCTGTTGACCAGTCTCAGTGTACTCACGGCACCCCTGCTGTGCTGGGAGGCTGTTGACCAGTCTCAGTGTACTCACGGCACCCCTGCTGTGCTGGGAGGCTGTTGACCAGTCTCAGTGTACTCACGGCACCCCTGCTGTGCTGGGAGGCTGTTGACCAGTCTCAGTGTACTCACGGCACCCCTGCTGTGCTTGGAGGCTGTTGACCAGTCTCAGTGTACTCACGGCACCCCTGCTGTGCTGGGAGGCAGTTGACCAGTCTCAGTGTTCTCACGGCACCCCTGCTGTGCTGGGAGGCTGTTGACCAGTCTCAGTGTACTCACGGCACCCCTGCTGTGCTGGGAGGCTGTTGACCAGTCTCAGTGTACTCACGGCACCCCTGCTGTGCTGGGAGGCTGTTGACCAGTCTCAGTGTACTCACGGCACCCCTGCTGTGCTGGGAGGCTGTTGACCAGTCTCAGTGTACTCACGGCACCCCTGCTGTGCTGGGAGGCTGTTGACCAGTCTCAGTGTACTCACGGCACCCCTGCTGTGCTGGGAGGCTGTTGACCAGTCTCAGTGTACTCACGGCACCCCTGCTGTGCAGGGAGGCTGTTGACCAGTCTCAGTGTACTCACGGCACCCCTGCTGTGCTGGGAGGCTGTTGACCAGTCTCAGTGTACTCACGGCACCCCTGCTGTGCTGGGAGGCTGTTGACCAGTCTCAGTGTACTCACGGCACCCCTGCTGTGCTGGGAGGCTGTTGACCAGTCTCAGTGTACTCACGGCACCCCTGCTGTGCTGGGAGGCTGTTGACCAGTCTCAGTGTACTCACGGCACCCCTGCTGTGCTGGGAGGCTGTTGACCAGTCTCAGTGTACTCACGGCACCCCTGCTGTGCTGGGAGGCTGTTGACCAGTCTCAGTGTACTCACGGCACCCCTGCTGTGCTGGGAGGCTGTTGACCAGTCTCAGTGTACTCACGGCACCCCTGCTGTGCTGGGAGGCTGTTGACCAGTCTCAGTGTACTCACGGCACCCCTGCTGTGCTGGGAGGCTGTTGACCAGTCTCAGTGTACTCACGGCACCCCTGCTGTGCTGGGAGGCTGTTGACCAGTCTCAGTGTACTCACGGCACCCCTGCTGTGCTGGGAGGCTGTTGACCAGTCTCAGTGTACTCACGGCACCCCTGCTGTGCTGGGAGGCTGTTGACCAGTCTCAGTGTACTCACGGCACCCCTGCTGTGCTGGGAGGCTGTTGACCAGTCTCAGTGTACTCACGGCACCCCTGCTGTGCTGGGAGGCTGTTGACCAGTCTCAGTGTACTCACGGCACCCCTGCTGTGCTGGGAGGCTGTTGACCAGTCTCAGTGTACTCACGGCACCCCTGCTGTGCTGGGAGGCTGTTGACCAGTCTCAGTGTACTCACGGCACCCCTGCTGTGCTGGGAGGCTGTTGACCAGTCTCAGTGTACTCACGGCACCCCTGCTGTGCTGGGAGGCTGCTGAACAGTCTCAGTGTACTCACGGCACCCCTGCTGTGCTGTGAGGCTGTTGGCCAGTCTCAGTGTACTCACGGCACTCCTGCTGTGCTGTGAGGCTGTTGACCAGTCTCAGTGTACTCACTGCACCCCTGCTGTGCTGGGAGGCTGTTGACCAGTCTCAGTGTACTCACGGCACCCCTGCTGTGCTGGGAGGCTGTTGACCAGTCTCAGTGTACTCACGGCACCCCTGCTGTGCTGGGAGGCTGTTGAACAGTCTCAGTGTACTCACGGCACCCCTGCTGTGCTGGGAGGCTGTTGACCAGTCTCAGTGTACTCACGGCACCCCTGCTGTGCTGGGAGGCTGTTGACCAGTCTCAGTGTACTCACGGCACCCCTGCTGTGCTGGGAGGCTGTTGACCAGTCTCAGTGTACTCACGGCACCCCTGCTGTGCTGGGAGGCTGTTGACCAGTCTCAGTGTACTCACGGCACCCCTGCTGTGCTGGGAGGCTGTTGACCAGTCTCAGTGTACTCACGGCACCCCTGCTGTGCTGGGAGGCTGTTGACCAGTCTCAGTGTACTCACGGCACCCCTGCTGTGCTGGGAGGCTGTTGACCAGTCTCAGTGTACTCACGGCACCCCTGCTGTGCTGGGAGGCTGTTGACCAGTCTCAGTGTACTCACGGCACCCCTGCTGTGCTGGGAGGCTGTTGACCAGTCTCAGTGTACTCACGGCACCCCTGCTGTGCTGGGAGGCTGTTGACCAGTCTCAGTGTACTCACGGCACCCCTGCTGTGCTGGGAGGCTGTTGACCAGTCTCAGTGTACTCACGGCACCCCTGCTGTGCTGGGAGGCTGTTGACCAGTCTCAGTGTACTCACGGCACCCCTGCTGTGCTGGGAGGCTGTTGACCAGTCTCAGTGTACTCACGGCACCCCTGCTGTGCTGGGAGGCTGTTGACCAGTCTCAGTGTACTCACGGCACCCCTGCTGTGCTGGGAGGCTGTTGACCAGTCTCAGTGTACTCACGGCACCCCTGCTGTGCTGGGAGGCTGTTGACCAGTCTCAGTGTACTCACGGCACCCCTGCTGTGCTGGGAGGCTGTTGACCAGTCTCAGTGTACTCACGGCACCCCTGCTGTGCTGGGAGGCTGTTGACCAGTCTCAGTGTACTCACGGCACCCCTGCTGTGCTGGGAGGCTGTTGACCAGTCTCAGTGTACTCACGGCACCCCTGCTGTGCTGGGAGGCTGTTGACCAGTCTCAGTGTACTCACGGCACCCCTGCTGTGCTGGGAGGCTGTTGACCAGTCTCAGTGTACTCACGGCACCCCTGCTGTGCTGGGAGGCTGTTGACCAGTCTCAGTGTACTCACGGCACCCCTGCTGTGCTGGGAGGCTGTTGACCAGTCTCAGTGTACTCACGGCACCCCTGCTGTGCTGGGAGGCTGTTGACCAGTCTCAGTGTACTCACGGCACCCCTGCTGTGCTGGGAGGCTGTTGACCAGTCTCAGTGTACTCACGGCACCCCTGCTGTGCTGGGAGGCTGTTGACCAGTCTCAGTGTACTCACGGCACCCCTGCTGTGCTGGGAGGCTGTTGACCAGTCTCAGTGTACTCACGGCACCCCTGCTGTGCTGGGAGGCTGTTGACCAGTCTCAGTGTACTCACGGCACCCCTGCTGTGCTGGGAGGCTGTTGACCAGTCTCAGTGTACTCACGGCACCCCTGCTGTGCTGAGAGGCTGTTGACCAGTCTCAGTGTACTCACGGCACCCCTGCTGTGCTGGGAGGCTGTTGACCAGTCTCAGTGTACTCACGGCACCCCTGCTGTGCTGGGAGGCTGTTGAACAGTCTCAGTGTACTCACGGCACCCCTGCTGTGCTGGGAGGCTGTTGACCAGTCTCAGTGTACTCACGGCACCTCTGCTTTGCTCGGAGGCTGTTGACTAGTCTCAGTGTACTCACTGCTCCCCTGCTGTGCTGGGAGGCTGTTGACCAGTCTCAGTGTACTCACGGCACCCCTGCTGGGCTGGCAGGCTGCTGAACAGTCAGGGAATACATGTGTGGCGCATCCCGAGTACTTTACAGTTTATTCAGCGTTACTCACAAACACATTGTCATGCCTGTTCTGCCAGCAAGTTGGCAGTTCAGAATTGAGCATTTCTGAGGCCACACTGGTCTGTTAATTACCCATTTCAGTGAACGAGTTGCATGAGAGCTGGCCTCTCACCTGAGGTGAAGTACTTAATCACTAGGCTGTGGGTCAGATGCTCACTCATGCTGGTCATGTACACTCGTACTCTCTATTCTGTTCGAGGGGCTAAACCTAATGTTGTGAGTGACTCTTTACTCTCTGGCTTATTACTGTCCCACTGTTGATTTAACTCAATAAATACTGTACATATCTTGGTGAAGGAAATTCACGGGTTACAAAACAACTACTGAATTTTCCTTTGAGCGCTTGATGTAAGGTGATCAACACTCAAGTGTCGACTTATTGGTAGCAGGTGACTAACACACTAGTACCCAGGTACCTATTTACTGTAGGTGAACAAGGGCAACAGATTTAAAGTGAATAACATCCCAGGAAACTGCTACTGCTAGGTGAGCAGTGGCAGCAGTTAAGGTAAGATTTCTTTGTATTTTTAACGTGAAGGGTTAACCATCCAGGATAGCATAGTAAAGTTAGTGAGTCATCAAGGACTGTCTTATTCCCTTTATGTTCGTTAATCTTGTCCCCCAGGATGCCACCCACACCAGTTGACTAACACCCAGGTACTTATAGCAGGTACAGCAGGTGTAACAAAACATGCCCAGTGTTTCCACCCTTGCTGAGGACCAAATCATGAACCCTCAGCATGTGAGGCGAGAGCGTTATCGACTGAGCCAGCAGCATCTGGTGTTCCAGGCCGGTCACCCATACAAGTCCTAACCACACCCAACATTGCTAAACTTCACTGATCATATGAGAAGCGCAGCATTCAGTGTTGTTGGCCGTTGAAAGTGACTAACACCCAAGGATGTACTTAATGCTGGTGAACAAGGGCAGTAAGTGTAAGATAACTAACACCCAGGTACCTACTTACTGCTAGGTTAACAGTGACAGCAGGTGTAAGGTAAGTAACATCCAGGTACCTAATTACTGCTAGGTGAACAGTGACAGTTGGCGTAAGGTAACTAACACCCAGGTACCTACTTACTGCTAGGTGAACAGTGACAGCTGGCGTAAGGTAACTAACACCAAGGTACCTACTTACTGCTAGGTGAACGGTGACAGCAGGCGTAAGGTAACTAACACCAAGGTACCTTCTTACTGCTAGGTGAACAGTTACAGCTGGCGTAAGGAAACTAACACCAAGGTACCTACTTACTGCTAGGTGAACAGTGACAGCAGGCGTAAGGTAACTAACACCAAGGTACCTTCTTGCTGCTAGGTGAACAGTGACAGCTGGCGTAATGTAACTAACACCAAGGTACCTTCTTACTGCTAGGTGAACAGTTACAGCTGGCGTAAGGTAACTAACACCAAGGCACCTTCTTACTGCTAGGTGAACAGTGACAGCAGGTGTAAGGTAACTAACACCAAGGTACCTACTTACTGCTAGGTGAACAGTGACAGCTGGCGTAAGGAAACTAACACCAAGGTTCCTACTTACTGTTAGGTGAACAGTGACTGCTGGCGTAAGGTAACTAATACCAAGGTACCTTCTTACTGCTATGTGAACAGTGACAGCAGGTGTAAGGTAACTAACACAAAGGTACCTACTTACTGCTAGGTGAAGAGTGACAGCAGGTGTAAGGTAACTAACACCCAGGTACCTACTTACTGTTAGGTGAACAGTGACATCTGGCGTAAGGTAACTAACTTCGAGGTCCCTACTTACTGCTAGGTGAACAGTGACAGCTGGCGTAAGGTAACTAACACCAAGGTACCCACTTACTGCTAGGTGAAAAGTGACAGCTGCGTAAGGTAACTAACACCAAGGTACCTACTTACTGCTAGGTGAACAGTGACAGCAGGTGTAAGGTAACTAACACCCAGGTACCTACTTAAACCTAGGTGAACAGTGACAGCAGGCGTAAGGTAACTAACACCCAGGTACCTACTTACTGCTAGGTGAACAGTGACAGCTGGCGTAAGGTAACTAACACCCAGGTACCTACTTACTGCTAGGTGAACAGTGACAGCAGGTGTAAGGTAACTAACACCAAGGTACCTACTTACTGCTAGGTGAACAGTGAGAGCAGGTGTAAGGTAACTAACACCCAGGTACCTACTTACTGTTAGGTGAACAGTGACAGCTGGCGTAAGGTAACTAACACCCAGGTACCTACTTACTACTAGGTGAACAGTGACAGCTGGCGTAAGGAAACTAACACCAAGGTTCCTACTTACTGTTAGGTGAACAGTGACTGCTGGCGTAAGGTAACTAATACCAAGGTACCTTCTTACTGCTAGGTGAACAGTGACAGCTGGCGGAAGGTAACTAACACGCAGGTACCTTCTTACTGCTAGGTGAACAGTGACAACAGGCGTAAGGTAACTAACACCCAGGTACCTACTTACTGCTAGGTGAACAGTGACAGCTGGCGTAAGGTAACTAACACCCAGGTACCTTCCTACTGCTAGGTGAACAGTGACAGCAGGTGTAAGGTAACTAACACCAAGATACCTTCTTACTGCTAGGTGAACAGTGACAGCTGGCTTAAGGTAACTAACACCCAGGTACCTTCTTACTGCTAGGTGAACAGTGACAGCTGGCGTAATGTAACTAACACCCAGGTACCTTCTTACTGCTAGGTGAACATTGACAGCAGGTGTAAGGTAACTAACACCCAGGTACCTTCTTACTGCTAGGTGAACAGTGACAGCTGGCGTAAGGTAACTAACACCAAGGTACCTTCTTACTGCTAGGTAAACAGTGACAGCAGGTGTAAGGTAACGAACACCAAGGTACCTACTTACTGCTAGGTGAACAGTGACAGCTGGTGTAAGGTAACTAACACCGAGGTACCTACTTACTGCTAGGTGAACAGTTGTCAGCATAGTTGCTGATCCCTGTATTCCCTGTATTATATAGCATAGCATATTAGTATCCTCCATGTGCTTTAGACACGAGATCCCTCGTAGGCCTTTGGCTTGGTATGACGTCATGGGCATACACATGGGCAGTGATCCCTTTGTCCCGCTCTCACTCGGCGGCAGACCTACAAGACGTGAACAGGCTTGGCACCGGGCTCCATCTCCCATCTCAGTCTGACAATATATCTACCATCCTACAAGTGTGTCTACTTTCAACCTGTGATATCTCCATTCAAGAACCCTTACGATAAATGGTGGCAGCGGTGAGCCTGTAATTCTGACGATTACAGCGATTTCTGGAGATAAAATTGTCGACCAGCAAGACGGCCATTTCGTGTGACCAGTAGGCCTATCGACTACCGAGGTTCACCCCATCCAGCTACCTCAAGCCAGCTACTCTACCAGCTTCTACATTATTCACTGGTCAGTCTCTTTATATTAGTGGTTATCTTCTTTTGCATTACTCCCGAGGGGTTGACCCGAGTTTGCAAAATAAGCCAGCTTCCAGTCTGTGGTGGGGGAGTCAGAACACCCGAGTCCAGTCCAGCCTAGCCTACTCCATCCAATTATTTTGCCTGCCAAGCCAGCTTCCACCCCTGCTGTGCTCATCGTGTGAAGTTATCAAGCTATTCTGTGTGAAGGGTTAAGATAAGCCAGCTAGCAACTAACCCAGGTGTCTTACCCCAGTACTCAAGCAAGCCACATGACTAGCCTTCATCGCTTGTGATTCAAGTTCCAAGCATTCTGAGTGCTCCTTCTCATCCTTGTGGTGTTGTAGTATTTCGTGGGTTTCTTCTAAGCCAGCCGGCTTAGAATTATCTTCGCGGCAGTGTGGGTTTTCTCAGTGAGGCTTACGACGTTCAACCCATAAGCCCAGCCACTCACGATCACGTGTGTCGCACCATTGCCGGTCCCAGACGCCTCGCTCAGCCATTACCCACAAACCCAGCTACAGTCGGCCATTACAACTCACCTACCTCATCAGTGTTTTGGTGCTCTGCTAAGGGTTGTAGCACCATATTTTAAGGACCACATAGGGGGTCAAGAGCTAGAGAGTGGCGCGCCATCTTTAAAAGCCTCCTATGTGTTGTCTCTCGCCGATTTAAGCGCAATTCTACGATCATCTGTGCAGAGGACAGCAGCAAGACGATAAAAACAATCCATCAATCTCATTTTTTTTTTTCAAGTGTTACAGCTATAATATTTTTTTTTTTAGAGACATTTGCGAGTGTTGAGACATTTCTTTT
>NW_027195708.1:0-143855 GCF_038502225.1 Cherax quadricarinatus
GGAACTGTAATGGACTGTACCAAGGTAGGGGGGAAAGGGGGGAGGGCAAACGGGGAAAAGGGGGAAAAAAGGGAGAAAGGGGGGGCAGAAGAGGAAAACTTGGGGGGAAACGGGGGAGGAAGGTCATGGAGGAGGAGGTGAACCTCTACACTTTAACAGAGCCAGTGAGAGGAAGAACCAGGTACAGAGACAGGAAGGTAAAATGAGGAGGTGGAAGAAGGGTGAGGTGTTAACGGACCTTTTTTGATTTTTGAGAAGTAGAGGGACGATTGGGAGGAGGTGTCATCGAGATCTGTCACTACTGAGGCTTGTGGGGAAAAACGAAGAGAGATCAGCCCAAGGCTTGAAGTAGGGACGTCTGAGCTAGGACAGCAAAAGAATTAGATACAGGAGTGACTATGGGAGAGTAACCACAGAGGTGGTTGCAGAAGATGGGATCCCAGAAGAGGGGGCGTTTGAACACGGGAATAAGAACACGGGTAGTCTCCTTGGAGGTGGAATGAGAAACTGCCATGGCATAAGGAGACCTTCTGCCTCTTTGAGGTACGGATTTCCGCTCGTTTAAGAGACTTGACAGCGGCAGTACGAAGGTGAGCTCACTACAATTAAGGCAAGAGGAGTCGATTGCAAGACGATATTAGAATGGTCATCGCACCACAGACTGGAGCATTCGATAGATCTGCAATATTTGCGCTGGATACAAATCGCCAGCAATTTCTACCTGTTGCGGTGTAGGGATCACCTTCGAACTTGTAACCGATGTCCTGCTACATAACGAGGATGGGAGTTCACGGCTGTCAAAAGTTAACGAGCCACATTCTAGGGTATCGTCTCGCTCGCGGGCAGGAAGAACATAAGTGTCTACCTTGAGGATTGGGAGATCTTGGAGTTCCAGCTGTTCAAGAATGTCAGTGCCACATGTCTGGAAATTTTGTTGAACTATGGATGGGGCAGAATGACAGTACCACTACAGAATTGAGGAATGATGTTTTCAATAGGACAGGAACAGTATCGATATGGGAAAGGCGAGAAAGCTCACTGAGCCTGGGTGGCATTCTGTAGCGTGATGCAGCGTACGCTCTTAGAGCATGAAAAGAAATATCTTTACCAACATGGCGTGGAGTGCCTTGCCAATACTGGTCAGAAAGATAGGCAGTAGAGAAGTGGTCGTAAGTAGAAGTGAAGGTTGAGTCCATTGTGCAGTCTGAAACTGAGCGTGGAAGGTAGTGAAGGACGTGTCGATCTTTTCTGAGAGAAGCGAGAAGGTAGAGAAGTATCATCAGCAGGAATTGCGTTGGTTTAGGCGTGGGACCGAGTTGTCCGGCGTGGAATGGGCGGTCGATCAATTGCGCACCGTAGAGGGAGAGGCGGAAGCATAGTCAGAGGAGGCGAAGGTCAGATAAATGAAGGAGTCAGTCGAGGCCTCAGTACCTGAGCGGGTGAGGAAACAGCACCAGCAAGAGGTACAGAGGCATGAATTTCCAAGGGGGGTTAAAAAGGCGAGGCGGGGCCAAAACGGGTCTTTATCAAAAAAAAGGGCCCCGGAATAAAAGGGTTTCCCATGGACTGGGGGCTGCCAGGGAAAGGTTACCTTTTTTTTTTAGAAAAAAAAAAAAGAAAAAAAAAATAAAAAAAAAAAAAGAATAAAAAAAAAAGGAGGGCCCGGGGACGGATAGTTCCCGGGAGGAATGAAAGACCCAAAAATTTCCCCCCCCAAAAGAGGCCCTCAGCAAAGAAAACCGATGTAGAGGGAACCCCTGCCATCCCTACCCACATCCCAAAAACCCCGGAATACGGGATAAAAACCCACATCTCCCGGGCTCCCCGGGGTGGAAAAAAGACAGGGCACCCGGAAATCCACCAAAAAAGCATTTTTTTTGGGCCCCCCGGGAATAAGGTGGTTTCCCGGGAGATACACCCGGAAGAGACACAAAAGCCACCCCCCGGGATCCCGGGAAAAATCAGGACATCCCGGGCAATCCAGATTCCACCGGCAAACTATCCCCTCCCAAGGACCTCAAGGGGTTGGATGGACCCCGGTCCCTTTCCCTCTACCTAAAAACTAGCGTCCTGTGGGAAAAAAAAAAAAAAAAAAAAAAAAAAAACCCAAAAGGCCCAAAAAAGGAAAGGGGAAAAGGGGAGGGGGGGGAGGAGGGGGAGGAAGGGGGGATTGGGGGAAATTGGTTTGGGGTCTGGGGAAGGGAGCCCGGGCCGGGTCTAATTCCCAGCCCAAAGGGCCCTTTTTACCAAATGGAGCCCCCTTTAAAGGGGCCTAACCCTGAGCCTTTCGGGGGGGGTGTGGCATGAAAAGAGTAGTAACCTTTATTTAGGCGATGCACACCCTCATTTACAGGCTATCCCCCCAACCAGCGAACCAGGTGATTGGGGTTTGGAGGGGGGCCCCATCGTTCAACTAGTCCGGGGAGTTTACCTGGTAAAACCCCAGGTACTAGAAAACCAGGTTCCAGCCAATAAAAGATGGTTTTTGGAACGCAGGGGTTAGGGGGGGTTTTCCCCTCCTGTCTGCCCCTTGTCTTTCCCCAATTTGAGGGGTTAAAACCGCCTGCTCCCCTTTGGGCTTCTATTCTCCCTTTTGCTTACCTTTGGATGCTTTTAGTACAAAAGTATATATGTAAATTGGGTTTTCAAAATTGGTGAAGATAAGTCAAAACTTTTCTGTTGTGTTTTTTTGCTCCTTTACACCCAGGATAAAAGGCCCATTTAATTTTGGGGTTTTGTAATAAGGGGTTTTGGGAATTTTGACTTTTTGGAGGATGGGGCAGATGGCCCCTTTATTTAGTGTAAAATTATTTATTTATTTATTTAAAAATTTTAGTACATAAAAGAGGTAAAAAAAAATACAGGTAAAACAGATCCCCAAACCCACTTATATGCATACATTTTAAGCAAAATTAAAAGATTAATTTAAGAATGTTTAAAGGGTGATAAGACATTATTAAAAGAAAACCCATAAAGAAAAAGGGGGCCAAAAAAAGACAGGTCATATGGGTTGATGCATTGCTGTTCAACAGTAAAATTTAAATTATTCTGTTAGGTAGTGTTTTTAAAAAAAATAACAAAGTTAGATTGGGTCCTGGGGTTTAACTTTTTGGATATAATTGGGATCATTTTGGATATAAAATTTTTATAAGGTTCAGTTATTCAGTATTTTTTTGGGTTTTTGGGGGAGTAAGTGAATTTTGGGAAAAAACAAATTTATAAACAGGTAGTGTTTTTTTATATTTACAGGTAATAATTCCATTTTTAAGGACCTTTTATGGATTGAGTTTTTGTATAGCGTGAGAGGGGGACAGAGGAACAGGGAAAGATTTGATCTGTGCCTTTTTGTTATGGCCATTTGGTTTGGGAAAGGGGGAATGTTTGGGGAGAGTTAAGGTTCTATGTTTTGGCGGGTTGCAATAATAAGTATGGATGGGTATGGTGGGTGGTTGATTTTTTAAATATTGGGGGGAAATTTGCCTGTAGTAGTATTTTTATCACCTAACTGAAACCCTTTTGTTATTTTATTTTGAGGGATAGTTAATTGTTGTTATTTTTTTAAAAATTCCCCATAGTAAAGAAGGTAAATAAGAGGGGTGATAAAGGGCCAGGAGGGCTGACTGGGGAAAGTCCTATCTTTTTGATAGTATGCCACAGTCTTGGAAATTTTCTTTGGGAAAATTTTTTTTAAAAATGTGTATGAAATTTGGGGTCTATTATCAAGGATTTAATTTTTTTCCTCTGTTGGGTTTGTGATAGGTGATCCATTTATCGTTATTTGAAGGGGTTTTGTAGCCCCTGTTCCCCAAAATGAATAAGAGGTTTTGTCAATGTTTAGGTAAGTTTGTTTTTTATTAGGTAGATTTTTTTTTGTAATTGGTTTAAATATTTGGCTGGGGGTGTTGGGGTAGGTTAAAAGGGGAAGGGGTATTAGTGTCATCTGCAAAAATGTATTTGAGTAATTTGGGGAAACTTTGGGAGGTCATTTATGGATAGGAAAGAGAAGAGGGGGCGCCCTTTGGGGCCCAACTGTAATTGGTTTGGAAAGAGCCCCTTCCCCTTTGCGTACACATATTGGCTTCTGTTGCTGAGGGTAAGACTTGAGGGAGTGCCCTAATCCATAGCGTGACAATTTTACGTGGGGCAAGTCATGGTCAACTTTTCAAAAGTTTTTTCATAAGTCAATGAAGATTCCCCCGTGGGCTTCTTTTTTTCTATTGCAGGGATATATGTTCTTTGCATGTGATAATAGCATCATTAGTATTTTATTAGGGGGGAACCAAATTCAGGGGTTGGGGAAAGTTTTGGGAGATGAGGGAGGAGTAGATTGTTTATGAATTAATTTTTGAAGATTTTTGAGAGAGGGGGTAAATTGGGTTTGGCCCTTGTTAAAAATTTAATTCCCGTTTGATTCCTCCTTTTTGGATCTGACCCCCCTATTTTGAGAACTGTAAAGGGGGGAGGGTTTAAAAGGGGGTTAAAAGTGTTCAAAAGATTGGTGATGGGACGGGCGCTTTTTTTATATAAAAGGGTGGGAAGGTATTTAAAAACTCCTGCCTTGTTTTTTAGTTTCTTTATAATAAAGGGGCAAAATGGGTTAGTTTGGAGCTAGGGAAAAGTGTGTTCGGGTGGGTTCCAGTGGGGTAAGTCATTTGGTTGGGTATCTGGGGCTTGGGGTTTTATTGGGGGTTTTGACCTATAGTGGGGAAGAAATCATTAAATCTGTTTGTTTTTTCTTTTTGGTGGGGGTTTGGGGTTCATCTTTTATTTTGCTAATTTTTTTTTTTTATGTCGTGATATCTTTTTTTTTCCCCAATTTCTATAGGGTCTTCCGGGTTTTTTTTATATTACCCTTTTGGGTTTGGGTAATTTTTCTCATAATCAATTTTTTTTCCCCTTATCAGGCCCGTTAGGTTGGCCCAAAATGCCCTTTGTTTTGGGCTCTGGTTATTGACCCATTCTGTACTTTTTTTTATATCTGTTTTTTTTTATTTGGGTTTGAGAATGTTGGGGGTTGCCGGGACTGTTCAGCCCTTAACTGTTTATCTGTTTAGTTTTTTTTAGGGCAGTGCTTGTTATAAAGGTATTGGGTCTTTTTTGTTATATTATCTCCTTGTTCCTGATTCTGTGTCGCTGTTGCTTGTTATATTGCCGTTCGGCTTATCAGTCGTTTTATTGTTCAAGCAAGCTGTTCTGATTGCCAGGTTGGTCAAGAAGTTAGTTTATGTGAGAACTTTTAGTCAGTCACTGGTTAAGTCTAGTCGATTCTTGAGACATAGCGAACTACTTAGAGCACTTACACACAAACTTACTTGTATATATTTGTATTATTTTGTCAAATTCTAATAATGTACCAGACGGTACTTATAAGCCATAAAGATGTGATATGTGCCTTCAGCACCAGACCAGCCAGCCACCTGACCAGCCAGCCATCCACCTGACCAGCCAGCCACCTGACCAGCCAGCCATCCACCTGACCAGCCAGCCATCCAACCAACCAGCCACCTGACCATCCAGCCAGCCACCTGACCAGTCAGCCATCCAACCAGCAATCTGGCCATCCAGCCAGCCACCTGACCAGCCAGCCAGCCACCAGACCTGCCATCCAGCCAAACATCTGACCAGCCAGCCACCTGACCAGCCAGCCATCCAGCCAACCACCTGACCAGCCAGCCAGCCAGCCAGTCACATGACCAGCCAGCCAGCCACCTGGGCAGCCATCCAGCCAGCCACCTGACCAGCCAGCCATCCTGCCAGCTACCTGACCAGCCAGCCACCTGACCAGCCAGCCATCTGACCAGCCAGCCACCTGACCAGCCAGCCACCTGACCAGCCAGCCATCTGACCAGCCAGCCATCCAGGCAGCCACTTGACCAGCCAGCCACCTGACAAGCCAGCCACCTGGCCAGCCAGCCACCTGGCCAGCCAGCCACCTAGCCAGCCAGACACCTGGCCAGCCAGCCACCTAGCCAGCCAGACACCTGGCCAGCCAGACACCTGGCCAGCCAGCCACCTGACCAGCCAGCCACCTGACCATCCAGCCAGCCAGTCAGCCACCTGACCAGCCAGCCACCTGGTCAGCCAGCCACCTGGTCAGCCAGCCACCTGACCAGCCAGCCAGCTAACCACCTGACCAGCCAGCCAGCCAGCCAGCCAGCCATGTTGTTTACACAAACCCATGCTCCCTTCCCCCCCCTTACTGGCTTTCCCCACCACCCACACTGCAGGAGAGTAACGTATTCCTTACGCTTGGCTTGGTAACAAAGGCGCACTGAATTACCACTCCCACAATGCAATGTGGGTGTATAAATTTTTTCCTACTGTGCACACTTACCACATAGACCCATTCTATCACATGTAGGCCTACCAGCTCTCTACCACTCAATTTGAAGGCGCTAGAATTTATGCATACTAGTACAACACCAACCCTGGCACATAAGCCGTACGAGTACAGCACCAACCCTGAAAGAGTTAAGCTATGTGTGTTGTAGGAGGCAACTAAATACTGGGAGCAATGGGCTAGTAACCCTTCCTCCTGTATAAACTTCTAAAAACAAGGAAAAGAAAAACTTTTTAAGAAATTGGCATGTCTGAATATGCATGGATGTAGTGTGGATAAGAAAGAAATGACTGCTAATGTTATGAATGAAAAGAAATTGGATGTCCTGGCCCTAAGTGAAGCAAAGGTAAAGGAGGTAGAGGAGTTTCAGTGGGGAGAAATAAATGGGATTAAGTCAGGAGTATCTGAGAGAGTTAGAACTAAGGGATAGCAATAATGTTGAAGGATCAGTTATGGAGAGAGAAGAGGGAATATAAATGTATAAATTCAAGGATTATGGATTAAAATAAAGGTCGGATGTGAAAAGTGGGTCATAATAAGAGTGTATGCACCTGGAAAAGAGAGGAGTGTAGAGGAAAGAGAGAGATTTTGGGAGATGTTAAGCGAGTGTGTAGGAAATTTTGAGGCAAGTGAGAAAGTGATTGAGGTAGGTGACCTAAATGCTAAAGTAAGAGAAGCATTTATAGAGGGTGTGGTGGGTAAATTTAGGGTGGCAGGTGTAAATGATAACTGGGAGCATTTGATTAAACTTTGAATAGAAAAGGGTTTGGTTACAGGTAGCACACATTTTAAGACAAAGAGGATAAAAAAGTATACAAGATAATGTAATGACAGTTGTTTGATGGACTACGTATTGGTAGATAAAAGGCTGTTAGGCAGACTTCAGGATATACATGTTAATAGAGGGGCCACAGATATATCAGATCACTTTTTAGGTGCAGCTATAGTGAGAGTGAAAGGTAGATGAGATCACTCAATTTTTCTTTGCAAAATTTACAAAGTGTGATTGACATGTTATAAGAAGTCTTTCTCCATGCATAGTTTACAATGTGTAGTTTCAATATTTTTTGCAAGTGCACAGAAAGCCACTGATATGCCGAGGCATTTCAGGCTGGATACAAGGAAACTGGAAGCAGCAAGTAAGAGAGAGATGAAGGAAGGCTGTGTCTTGGCCTTGCCTAAACTGTGTTTAGGCAAGGATGAATGGGAAAGGAGGGATGGGGAGGATGGGACAGGGAAGGGGAGGATTTGGGGTAATCAGGTTCAGTTGGAGGAAAAAGACCGAAGGGTCCAATTACTCAAACCAATAGCCTCTTTGCTGCTACCAGGATTATTATTGTAATCAAATAAAGCGCTAAACCGACGAGGGTGATGCAGCGCTGCAGGGCAGAAAACAGTGCCGGGGCTATAAACAGCTAGGTGGAGAGAGGATCAGAGGTGAGGGGAGAAAAGGGCTGGAAGGGATGCTAGGGAGCTATGTGTCAAAGTTTGTATAGTAAAGCAGTTGTTGGCAAAAAAGTCAAAAAGTGATCGTAAGTCAAAGGCAGGACTGTGTGCAAGAGAGAAGATAAGGTAAGAGCAGTAGGGTGGCTGCATCAGTGGAGGTAAATCCTACGAGCTCGCTGGTAATCCGGACAATCCACAAGAAAATGAAGAACCCAAATAGGAACCTGACTAAGCTCACAGAGAGGGGGATAGGGTGTTGTTCCATGAGATACCCATGGGTAAGGCGAGCAGGGCCGATGCGGAGATGGGAGAGCACAGTCTCCTGAGTACAGCAATGGTGGTAAGAAGATGGCCACAAACCCAAAAGTGGTTTAATAGAGTGCAACTTGTTATAAGAACATAAGAAGGAACACTGCAACAAGCCTACTGGCCCATGCGAGGGAGGTCCAATTCACTCACCGGCTTAAGCCTATGTCTTATTAAGGTAGTCAGGTCAGGTCCAATTCCCTAAGGAAGGAGCATGGCAACTGACCTAGTAACACAAGCTGGTCAGGTCCAACTCACACCCACCCACACCCACTCATATATTTATCTCACCTATTTTTACAACAACATGTCTTAGCTTCTATGACAGTACTCGGGAGTTTCTTCCACTCATCCACAACTCTATTGCCAAACCCGTGCTTTTCTATATCCTTCCTGAATCTGAATTTTTCCAACTTAAAATCCATTGCTGCATGTTCTGTCTTGGCTAGATATTTTTAGTACACTATATTTATTTATTTATTTGTCTTTGCAAATAGTACATTGAGGTTATGTATTTACAATAATAGGTTGCAATGCAAAGAGAGCCTCTATTATGCCTAGGCATTATGGGCCGACTTAACATTATTGGCTTACAGACTACTTAACACTAAGAATTACACCTACCATCCGACTTATGACCAAGCTTGGTTCCGACCAACCGGTCGTAAGTCAAAATGGACGTAAGTCAAACCTTTGAAATTGCCGACATATTGGGTAGGGAATAATGTCAAACTTTTTCTATATAAACTACCTACATAATACTGTAATGTAATGTACAATCATTATTTCATTTTTTTTACCATAATTTACTTCTATTGTTATATTTTAATTATTTATGTACTGTATATAATGTATACATGGTAGTGAACTGTATTGTAAATTTTACATTGCATACAGTATCATATGTTACTGTTATCTTTATGTATTGTCGACACAGTGGAATGGGAGAATACCACTGGTAGTGTCATCCTGCCAGAATGTAGTATAACAAGTAAAGAGAAACAACTCTGGAACATGTGTAATACATGGCTGGCTGGCCGGGTGGGTGGGTGGGAGGGTGGGAGGCCGGGTGGGTGATTAGCTGACTGAATGTGGCTCTCTCTCTCTCTCTCTCTCTCTCTCTGTATCTCTCTCTCTCTCACACACAGGTACAGGTAAGTAAAGTTATCATACATAGTATAAATTACCTAGGATAACCCAAATAATCCAGACAAAGTGCTATACAGTGGATCTGTGCTCCAGTGCCCTAAATTAATAATAATATTAATAATAATTATTATTACGATAATACTTTATTTTTTTTTATTATCACACTGGCCGATTCCCACCAAGGCAGGGTGGCCCGAAAAAGAAAAACTTTCACCATCATTCACTCCATCACTGTCTTGCCAGAAGGGTGCTTTACACTACAGTTTTTAAACTGCAACATTAACACCCCTCCTTCAGAGTGCAGGCACTGTACTTCCCATCTCCAGGACTCAAGTCCGGCCTGCCGGTTTCTCCGAACCCCTTCATAAATGTTACTTTGCTCACACTCCAACAGCATGTCAAGTATTAAAAACCATTTGTCTCCATTCACTCCTATCAAACACGCTCACGCATGCCTGCTGGAAGTCCAAGCCCCTCGCACACAAAACCTCCTTTACCCTCTCCCTCCAACCTTTCCTAGGCTGACCCCTACCCCACCTTCCTTCCACTACAGACTGATACACTCTAGAAGTCACTCTGTTTCGCTCCATTCTCTCTACATGTCCGAACCACCTCAACAACCCTTCCTCAGCCCTCTGGACAACAGTTTTGGTAATCCCTCACCTCCTCCTAACTTCCAAACTACGAATTCTCTGCATTATATTCACACCACACATTGCCCTCAGACATGACATCTCCACTGCCTTCAGCCTTCTCCTCGCTGCAACATTCATCACCCATGCTTCACACCCATATAAGAGCGTTGGTAAAACTATACTCTCATACATTCCCCTCTTTGCCTCCAAGGACAAAGTTCTTTGTCTCCACAGACTCCTAAGTGCACCACTCACCCTTTTCCCCTCATCAATTCTATGATTCACCTCATCTTTCATAGACCCATCCGCTAACACGTCAACTCCCAAATATTTGAATACATTCACCTCCTCCGTACTCTCTCTCTCCAATCTGATATCCAATCTTTCATCACCTAATAATAATTATTATTATTATTACAATAATACTTATGTACTAATATTAATAATATTATTATTATTAAACTATAATATAATAATCAAGTCCACTCATTACTTACCTTAAAATATCTGTAGTCTTAATGTAGAGTGAGAGGCGAGTAAACAAGATTAAATGAATAAAGGAATGAGTGTGTAGAAGGTTGGCGAGTTATGTAAACAAACGTTGTTGTTGTTGTTGTTGTTGTTACCAGCCCAGACACGAATGATTCCTGTTCACTCTGTCAAGCCGACCAGAAAAACAACTCATATTTGTTAATTTATATGTTTATATGTTATGTAGCATGTTTATTATATAATTTTGAAAAAGAAATCATAGATGGATTAAGCAAAATGTCTATATCAACGTTTTATACACATTTAATGCGCCTCAGTGATTATTATTGTGTTATCATTATTAATATGGCATCTTCAAGACCAATTGCACTCTTAATGAGTGGCTCTGAGACAGACAAGCAGACAGAAAGACAGACATAGGTAGACAGACAATCAGGTAGACAGACACACAGGTAAACAGACACACACACACAGGTAGACAGACACACAGGTAGACAGACACACAGGTAAACAGACACACACACAGGTAGACAGACACACACAGGTAGACATAAAGACAGACACACAGGTAGACAGAAAGACAGACACACAGGTAGACAGAAAGACAGACACACAGGTAGACAGACAGATACAGATACACAGATATATAGGCAGACAGATACAGACAGGTTTATGTGCAACAGTGAAAACAAATAGAGAGTTCGAGAGTAAGAGCCTTTCTTGCCACAGACTTCATCTTAGGGGCCATGGTGAAATTTACTGTCCAGTTAGTACAGTTAATACAGTATGATGCTGCTGATAGGACAGGGTTACTCAAACTGATGCTGCCTGCATGACGCATTGCCGCCGCAAGTATTGTCAAATATTGTACAGTTGTGTGCATCAGCCGGCCCAGCCCAGCTGCCAGATGCACGGTCGTAAGTCGAGTGGACGTATGTCGAGCAGGTCGTAAGTCGGATGGTAGGTGTATATCATAGTTGTACAGTAGAATATTAATTATATCATAGTTGTACAGTAGATTATTAATTATAAGTGAATCTAATTTATGTAAGACAAAAGAAATATTCATATATTCAAAAATTCTTTTTGTGAAAACAATGATTCAATTATATTCCTGTCAACAATGGATAAAAGTTCAAATTAATTGTTGAAATTATGATGTGGGAATACATAATTGAGTATGTGAGTTCTGAGTATTTAGCATTTAGTCTAGGGTGATTAAGTGGCTTTTGAGAAGAGTCTTAAATTGATTTTCAGACTGGGTTACTTTAGTATCTTCTGGTAATGAATTCCATATTTTGGGGCCCTTCATGTGCATAGAGTTTTTACACAGTGTGATATGGACATGAGGTACATCAAAAAGAGATCTGTGTCTTGTGTTAAGGTCATGTTTTCCATTTATACACCTCAATCATATCCCTCCTAGATCTATGCCTTTCTAGAGAGTGCAGATTCGGCGCCCTCAGTCTATCCTCATAGGGAAGATCTCTGATACATGGGATCAACTTTGTCATCCTTCTTTGTACGTTTTCCGGTGCATTTATATCCATTCTGTAATATGGTGACCAGAACTGCGTAGCATAATCCTGTGACCAGGAGGCCTGGTCACAGACCGGGCCGTGGGGGCGTTGACCCCCGGAACTCTCTCCAGGTAACTCCAGGTAAACTCCAGGTCTAACCAAGGATATATAGAGTTGAAGAACAACCTGAGGACTTCTATTATTTATACTTCTTGATATGAAGCCAAGGATTCTGTTAGTTTTATTGCAAACTCTTATGCACTGTTGTCTTGGTTTCAGATTACTGCTAATCAGAACTCCTAAATCCTGTCCAGCAATCAGAACTTCACATTTGCCTATATTAAACTGCATCCGACCACTGCATCAGTCTACTCAAATCATCCTGGAGTACTCTAATGTCCTCATTAGAATGAATTGGATGGCCTATTTTGGTGTCATCAGCAAATTTGCTTATAGCGCTATTTATTCCCTCATCTATGTCATTTATCTAAATTGTGAACAAGCTACCCAACACTGGCCCCTATGGAACACCGCTCGTGATGCTTCCCCACTCAGATTTCTCCCCATTTAAGTGAATTCTCTGCTGCCTATTTGTCAACCATGCCTCTACCCAGGAAAAAAATTTTCCTCCTATTCCACATGCCCAAGTTTCCTCATGCACTGCTGACCACGCAGCAGCATCCGCCTGTTCATTGCTCCGCACATCAACATGTCCAGGACCCAACAGAAAATGAAGTCTTTGTTTCTGCTAGCTACACAGCACAACCAAAGTTGAATACGAAGGACCAACAAATGAGGGGAATCAAATTGTTTAATGGCCTGTAAAACAGTGAGGGAATCCAAAATAATCACAAATGCTGGAGGAGACATACTGTACATGTAATACAGAGAAATACTATGAGGATGGAATACAACTTGGTGTAAAAATACTAGCCGAGTCTAACAAATGACCCCGGACAACATTGTCAGGGAACACTGCCGCAAATCCAACACCATCAGAAGATTTAGAACCATCTGTATAAATGGCATTAGCACAAAAATGAGACCACAAGTGATCAATAAGAGTGAGAATCAGCTGTAGGCAGGAGAGCTTTGGTGCATGGCAGTAGGGGAAAATAGACTTGAACCATCAGAACCTCCCAAGGGGGAAGGGAAAAGGCAAACATTACATGAACATCCAAAGGAGGCAACTGGAGAGAAGACCGGAGTGAGTGAAGATGAAGAGAAAATGGTCGGAGTAAGGAGGGGTGCTGAACAAATAACGGGCTTCTCAGGCCCTGATACACCATGAGGCCTGCTCTCAGACCAACCCTCTCCAGGTAAACTCCAGGTTCTACTAATGTCTGAGACCAACCTATACATAGAAGGAACTCAAAGGTCATGAGAGTGGACAAAGTAATGAAGGCAATGAGCATGTATAACACCTGTGGAAATAAATATGGGCTGCAGAGAACAAAGACCTGTTGAAATGGTATACCAGCATGCACAAGATGTGCACTCTCATTAAAAGTTTCATCAGGAAAGGGATCAGAAGAATGCAACAGCACAGATGAAATGGGCGGAGCCTTGACACCTGGCGCAGGTGATGAAGTATCACCAGCTGGAGGTACAGAGGTGTGTGAAAAGTCTGGAGAATGGTCCAATAATGATGCCAGGTCAGAACAGGGTGAGGTAACAAAAAGGGGCCTGGGAGGAGGAGGGGGGTCAAGGAAGAAAGACTCAATGATAGTGGTAGTTCTTTCTTATTTTAAGGATGAAAAAACGAAAGAAAAAAAAGGGAAGAGGGACAGTGGAACGGTTACTAAAAGGCATGAAAGGGCTGTAAGTTCTCCCCTTATCCAAGAGAACCTCAACACCTCCAGCAGTGCAGATGCAGTGTGGAACCCGTGCCACACCCTATCCTTCATGCCAGTAAACCAGCACTCTGGGACAGCAACCTCACATCCACCAAGCCACCTTGGCAGACCAAAAAGAGAGTGGTCACATTCCTGCCACAAAGCATACCTCCTTCGGCTACCACCTCCCAGAACCGACAGGCAGCTTCTGGAGATATATCCATCAACTGCAGGACATCCCACCCCTCATCCTGAAAATTCAGGGAGGGAACAGGGCACCTCCAGATGATCCAGATTCCACAGAAAACTACACCACTGCCGAGGAACCTCAAGGAGCGGGATGAACCCCAGCACACTTCCCCCTACCTAGAAACCATAATGAGAGAGGGGAGGATCCCAGAAACTACAAACAGAATGGGGAAAAGGGAGGGTTGAGAGGGGGAGGAAAGGGAAAAGAGGGGATAGGGAGGATGGGACAGGGAAGGGGGGGATTGGGGGTAATTAAGTTTGGTCTGAGGAAGGAGATCAAAAGGTCTAATTCCTCACACTAAGAGCCTCTTCACTGCACCAAGGAGCCCCCTTTGAAGAGGCCCTAGGAACTAGAATGCCTGAAGGAAGGACCCCAAAGGCTGAAAAAAGGAAGGGGATAGTGGAGGGATGGGAAGGAGGAAAGGGAAAGGAGGGATGAGGAGGGATTGTGGAGTAATTAGGTTCAGTCTGAGGAAGAAGACCAAAAGTTCTAATTCCTCAGACCAATAGCCTGTTTACCACAACAAGGAGCCCCCCTTACAGAGGTTAACACTTATAGATGACTGTAATCGGTCATTTCTTTTAGATCTGCAGTGGGATCTTAACAACACTGATATTTTTATTATTGAAATTACAAGAGAAATGATCAAATCAGGCCATCACATTATTTAACCCAACAATAACAACAACACATGCTAAACTTCGAGAAGCTTTTCTTGTAATTTAATATTTTTTCATGTTATTCATATTATAGTGGTTATTACTCTGTGTATATTTATTTAGCAAAAAAAATTGGGCTTAGAAGTGAAAATACAGTATTTTTTACTGATTGCAAGTGATAGAAGTTTTGGTGAAGACAGGTGACAGTTGTGGCACAGGTATTGTGTAGAGTCACGTCAATCTTCTCCACACATTTACTAACCAACAAGCAATGACAACTAGAATGAATTGAAAACTTGATTATCCTTACGTGACTTTTCTGGAGGGTTAAATGAATATAATCCTTTATTTTTCCCATATATTCTTCTGGGGTCTAGAGCAGCTGATGATGCCTTACTGTCATCCGTATAAAATAATGTAGGGTAAAAGAGACCAAAGACATTACAGAATTCCTCACTACTCCAGTACAACCATTGACTTAGTGCCAGAGCCTCAATCATCTACGTAAGCAAACATCCCACAACTATCCACCGTAACCCAGAATGGCCTCAGCATCCCTCTTCACTCTGTTCAGAATCACTAACATAAACAATTTAAGGTAAGCAATGTATTTCTGTAACATTTGTAGCCTTAAGCAATGCATTATGTCAACCAACAACAATTACACATCATTTTTTTTGTAATTTGGGGAGCAAAAGGAAAATAGTATGGCTTTTTTGGGAGCTCCAAGACATATAACCATATTTTTTCCTAAGGTTCTTCAGTTAGTTTTAGGTGATACTGTCTTAGACACTATTTTAAAAAATGTGATTACTGTCTTAATTGATGGTTAACTGTAACTAATTTTTTTAAAACACTCCAATCATCTCCAACTGAGGCAGAGTGACCAACATGAGCTGTGACTTGACCCCTGCAGCCACATATAGATGAGTACACTGTAGGTAACACAAATACCAAATTTTATCTCATGAATCCTGGCAGAGAAAGGTGCATTTCTTCAATTGTTGTTTTTTGCATAAAAAACTTCAAGCCTTTTCAACAACGATATTTGTCATGAACTTTAACGTGTTGTCTAAGATTACTTTTATACCTGAAATATTCTAAACATTCTGAACACTGATATGGCTTCTCTCCTGTATGAACTCTCATGTGCCTCACAATACTATCTTTTGCTGTAAAATACTTCTGACACTCTGAACACTGATATGGTTTTTCTCGAGTATGAACTTTCATGTGCCTTACAAGACTACATTTTGCTGTAAAGTACTTCTGACACTCAAAACATTGAAATGGTTTTTCTCCTGTATGAACTCTCATGTGTGTTACAAGATCATCTTTTCGCATGAAACATTTTAAACATTCTGCACACTTGAATGGTTTTTCTCCTGTATGAAGTTTTATATGTGTAACAAGACTATTTTTTACTGTAAAATATTTATGACAATATGAACACTGATATTTCTCCATTCCATGAACTTCATCTTCTGAATGAATTTTCATATGTTTAAGAAGAGCACTTCTTTCTTTAAAACTTTTCAGGCATTCTGAACAGTTGAATGGTCTTTCTCTTGTATGAATTTTCATATGTTTAAGAAGAGCACTTCTTTCTTTAAAACTTTTCAGGCATTCTGAACAGTTGAATGGTCTTTCTCCTGTATGAATTCTTTGATGGTTAACAAGATTAGACTTTTGTGTAAAATTTTTCTGACACTCTGAACACTGATATGGTTTCTCTCCAGTGTGAATTCTCATGTGATCAATAATCCTATATTTATCACGGAAACATTTCTGACATTCTGAACATTTATATGGTTTCTTTCCAGGACAAGTTTTCAACTGTGTTTCTAAGGGATGTTTTGCTCTAAAGTCAGTAAACCTGCTCATTGTCTTTGTAATATAAACTGTTATGTAATTATTATTTAGAAGAAGAGATAAAGTGGCCACTTATTACTGGGCAAGTAGAGGGACAATTTAAGGAGTAGAAGCTAATGTGCAACACACATTCCCAATAATGCTACTTACAGTAGCACAGATCACAGGTAGAGGGAGATACAAGGCAGGAGTCTGGCAAAATGTAGGAGAGGAGTTTGGGAAAATATTTGGGAGGAGTCTGGGAGGATATTGGGGAGGAATCTGCAAAGATACAGGGAATGAGGTTGAGAAGATACAGGGGAGGAGTCTAGGAAGGTACTGGGGAGAAATTTGGGAAGATACAGGGAAGGAGTCTGGGAAGATAGAAGGTAGTATCCAGGGAAGCTACAGGCTAGTAGCCAGGAAGGTACAGGCTAGTAGCCAGGAAGGTACAGGCTAGTAGCCAGGAAGGTACAGGTTAGTAGCCAGGAAGGTACAGGTTAGTAGCCAGGAAGGTACAGGCTAGTAGCAAGGAAGGTACAGGCTAGTAGCCAGGAAGGTACAGGTTAGTAGCCAGGAAGGTACAGGCTAGTAGCCAGGAAGGTACAGGCTAGTAGCCAGGAAGGTACAGGCTAGTAGCCAGGAAGGTACAGGCTAGTAGCCAGGAAGGTGCAGGCTAGTAGCCAGGAAGGTACAGGATAGTAGCCAGGAAGCTACAGGTCAGGGTTGTATCTTGTTTCTTGAAAGACCTGTAGAATAAAATAAAGAAACATATTTGAGTGGTATATTTCAAAGTTAACATGAATATATCTTATAAACATTCTACATAAAATAAACTACTGTACTGCCTACATTACATAAAATTTTGGAGAATTTCTTTACTAACTTATAAAAAACATTGGCCATCTCCCACTGAGGTAGTGAGACCATTCAAAATAAGACACACATTCACTATCATTCAATCAATAATTGTCTTGACAGAAGAAAGCAGACATAACAATTCAAATGATCCTCCAAACAACATCCCTTCACCTCGAAGATTGAGACACTTATGCAGCATATGGGAATCTTTATTCCCATATGCTGAATAAAGATTCCCATATGCTGCATAAGTGTCTCAATCTTCAACTTGTCGGTTTTTCAAACCATTCATCACATCCCTTCACCTCCTTCCAAGCATGGGAACTTTGCTGTGAATCCCTTCATGTTACCTTGCTCACACTCCAACAGCACGTCAAGTATTAAAAACCATTTGTCTCCATTCACTCCTATCAAACACGCTCACGCATGCCTGCTGGAAGTCCAAGCCCCTCGCACACAAAACCTCCTTTACCCCCTCTCTCCAACCTTTCCTAGGCCGACCCCTACCCCGCCTTCCTTCTACTACAGACTGATACACTCTTGAAGTCATTCTGTTTCGCTCCATTCTCTCTACATGTCCGAACCACCTCAACAACCCTTCCTCAGCCCTCTGGACAACAGTTTTGGTAATCCCGCACCTCCTCCTAACTTCCAAACTACGAATTCTCTGCATTATATTCACACCACACATTGCTCTCAGACATGACATCTCCACTGCCTCCAGCCTTCTCCTCGCTGCAACATTCATCACCCATGCTTCACACCCATATAAGAGCGTTGGTAAAACTATACTCTCAAACATTCCCCTCTTTGCCTCCAAGGACAAAGTTCTTTGTCTCCGCAGACTCCTAAGTGCACCACTCACTCTTTTCCCCTCATCAATTCTATGATTCACCTCATCTTTCATAGACCCATCCGCTGACACGTCCACTCCCAAATATCTGAATACATTCACCTCCTCCATACTCTCTCCCTCCAATCTGATATCCAATCTTTCATCACCTAATCTTTTTGTTATCCTCATAACCTTACACTTTCCTGTATTCACCTTTAATTTTCTTCTTTTGCACACCCTACCAAATTCATCCACCAATCTCTGCAACTTCTCTTCAGAATCTCCCAAGAGCACAGTGTCATCAGCAAAGAGCAGCTGTGACAACTCCCACTTTGTGTGTGATTATTATTATTGTTAGTATTATTATAATATTATTATAATATAATAATAATAATAATAATATTAATTAATTTAGGAAACTGGAGCACAGATCCAATTTCCTTTATTTGAAGTGGCATTAGGAGGTCTACCTTCACTCCTATGTTCTTATGTTCTTATAGACAAACTGAAGCAAAATAAGTCCCCGGGACCCGATGAGTTGTTTTCTAGGGTACTTAAGGAATGCAAGATGGAGCTTAGTCAGCCATTAACGAGTGTGTTTAATGCGTCCATCCTTACCGGTGTTATCCCAGAGTTGTGGAAGATGGCTAATGTGGTTCCTATATTCAAATCAGGGAATAAGTCCACTCCTTCAAATTACCGTTCAATAAGACTGACATCTATAGTGGGCAGGTTATTAGAATCAATTATAGCTGACATTATCATAAGTCACCTTGAAGAGCATAACTTGATAAATGAATCTCAGCATGGATTCACGAGAGGTCGTTCCTGCCTGACAAACTTACTGACGTTCTTCAATAGAACATTTGAGGCAGTTGACAGTGATAAGGAATATGATATTGTTTATTTGGATTTTAGTAAAGCCTTCGATAGAGCACCTCACAAGAGACTCTTAAGAAAAGAGGCGGCTCATGGTATAGAAGGTAAAGTTCTAGCATGGATAGAGGCATGGGATGAATTGTAAAGGACCTGCCTAGTATGGGCCAGCAGGCCTCCTGCAGTGTTCCTCCTTTCTTATGTTCTTATGAGTTACCATTAATGAAGTGAAATCAGAATGGGGATTAGTCACAAGTGGTGGTCCACAAGGGTCAGTTTTAGGCCCTCTCTTGTTCAGAATTTAAATTAATGATCTTGATGAAGGGATTACGAGTGACATGAGTAAGTTTGCTGATGATACAAAGATAGGCCGTATAATTCACTCTGAGGAGGATAGCAATGAACTCCAGGAGGTGTAAAGTAAAAGGACATAAGTGCAACTAATGTGACATTTTATTGTGGCAACGTTTCGCTCTCCTGGAGTTTTGTCAAGCCAATACAAACAGTATATGGACACAGAGGGTATATAAAGGTGCAGAGTGAGAAACAGATGTTGCTCGCTGTCGTCTTGCTACGTAAAATACGGCGGCGTCGAATTGTCACCATTCACAGCACCCACAGTCAACAGGTAGGTAACCCCGTAGCTGACGAATGCTGCTTGATTTGTCTCACATCCTTTCTTTGTTGAGTGTTACAGTAATGGTGACTTGGTGTTAGCTAGCAGTGCTATTCTTAGAAATGTTCAGTACAACTTGGCTGCGTTGGGAAGAACAGGCCCTTTGGGTTGGGGAGCGGTGTTACAGTGAGATTATTTATCTGAAGAGTTTTCGCAATTGATAAAAGCGAAAGAAAATGTGGTCTCAAAGTGATGTTGCTTCAGGAATGCATGCATATCTCCTGTCAGCACCAGACTGAGCAATGCGCTCTGCAGGGTCTAGAGGATGTCTTTCTTTGCATTGGCACCTGACTGGATAGTGTGAGATCGTTTATAATAGTTTCCCATAAACTTGAGGTTTTAGTTGTTGTCTACTTTTATGAATGAGATGTCAAGGAAAAAGGCAGTTTGTCATTGACTCTCTTCTAGTAAGCATCGCTGTGCTGTCTGCGTTGAAAGCTGAAGATCTCCGTATATCAAAGCGCTTGGGAGTTATTATGCATGCCGCCCACGAATAAGGGACCAAAAGTGAGCAGTTGAAAGGATGAGCTGGGACGGCACCGATGGGGGACTCTTACTTCATACATAGTTTGCCAGTAGAGTTGCTGAAGAAAATGTTGTAATTTCAACACAGAAAGCTTCAATCGTCAACAAAAATCTCCAGAGGAAGAGGAAAGACAGCAGTCTTCTGATTACCATGAAACAGAACTGAGGTTTTGCGGTAGGTACTTTAGGAGGGAAGTCGTTCAAACTGTTAGTTTGTTGCGATGGAAAATGATGCGGCTGATAACGCGCTCCAAGTAGCTGTAGCAAAAGCCGATGGTTCTGTATAGAAGATAGTTTGTCCAGCAGTAGTGGAGCATTGCTGTCGATGTGACAACCGGAGAGAATACTGGGGTTGTATGTCTTGGTGAATTATACATGTGCTGGAAATACAGCAGGCAGTACAGAAGTTTCTTCAGTGTATTTGGAGATTGACTGTTTGTATAGAAAATCTTTGGTGAGTGCTCCCATTGCTGAGTGCCGATGTGGGTTCGGCATGGTGACTGATTCACCAAAAGGAGGTGGAGTCTGCCATACCTCAACACCTCAAAAGTGACTACAACACTAAAATGATGGACCTTCGGGAAAGGATCAGTCTGCTAGCTACCAACCCATCAGCACCTCAACAGTGGAGACACTCACCAAAGATTTTCATACAAACCGTGACAAATACCAAACACACCAGAGAAGGGAAGAAACTCTCCTGTACTTTTGTTACTACAACCTCTAAACCAGCACACATGTGTATGTACCCAAGACCCATATGTAAAACACAATATTCTCCCAGACCAATCACGTCAGGTATAGCAGTGCTCCACACAAACTAGCCGGAGTTCTGCCAAACATCTTCTCCTGCTCCGGGACCACACTGCCCCGCCATCTTGGAATAACACTCCAGGCACCTCTCAACCGCATCCAAACCTCTCTCCCATCCATAACAAGAAATCCAAGCACTTGGACATGACTTCTCTTCTGTGTGAAAAGTACCACCACAAAGCCATTCTGAGTGGGTTCTACGACGTGAAAGTCAACTGTGACTTTAATCTTCCTCTATCTCTGAGAGATTTAGCTGACATGACTCTGTGTTAATTTCAACTGTTTTCAACAACAAGCTCCACAAACAAAACCCATGGCATGGAATGGGGTCCCTATCAGTGCCATTCTAGCCAACTTATACATGTGGAACACCTAGAGTCCGACTTACCAAGCCAAACATCATCCCTTCGTTTACCACTTGTTACGCTATACATGGACGATGTCCTTGTAATACCCCAAACGTTTTGATGTACGGAATTCATGCGCTCCAACGCAGTTGAATCAAAGCATCCAAAGCCATTAATTGTGTACAGAAAAGTCCAACAAACGACAAGCTACCTTCCTCGACGTCCTCTCATTCACAAAGTAGACAACAACCTAAGATTTCAGGTTTATCGAAACCTACCAAATAAAAATTTATCCTCTCTCACACACTTCATTACAGTCAAGATAACAATAATAAAAGAGGCATCATCATCGTGGGCTTTTCCTCTTCTAAGAGTATGACCGGTTTTTAGTCCTGAGTTTTGACGAGGAATGTACATAAATCTACCAAACTTCACTGAGTTACATTCTCCTTCCTTCATCAAAGACTGCAAGAAAAAGAGCCTTCAGATCATTAATTCTACACAATACCAACACCACCCCAACAAAGTTATAATTCTTCCCAACAGCCAGGTTGCACTTAACTTTCTAAAGTACTTTCACAAGCTAACACTCAGAGTCGCCATTGCTTGTAGCACTCAACAAAGGATCTAACCAGACAAAATCACAATTGCTAGAACTGTGTCAATGCAGGGGTTTATACCTGTTCTGTGAAGGCTGACAAGATTTTAAGTGTAGGTGAAACAGCAAGAAACCTCGACAATTCACTCTGCAATGAACACATTTACTCCATGTAGGAACGTGATAACTTGAACAACACTAGGTACAACACTGAAATTCAATTTAACTATCTCATGAAATTAGACGCCCACCTTAGGTGATCAAAGAAACCACTCCGTGAGATTTAGTACCTCGAATCACCGATCGCTGTTTCGGACTACAATTAAACAAAACAACGTAGCTTCACAATCTCAGTCTTAGCAAGAATCCTCCTGAAAACAGTAAACCCTGCAATCACATAGTCTCTCCTGTTATACTACACAAAGCACATTATGAGAGGAAGACTGAAACAGGCCTTCTATCCAGGGGTCTATATTTGTCCAACCTATTTTTATGTTACCCAAGTAATAGCTTTATATTCTTTTACTCATGAACAAATTAATTGCTCTTACCATAATAGAATACTAAAATGGTATATAAAATACCGAAGGTGTTGTTAGTAAAGACACAGCAGTGTAATAGTTAGATTTATGTTGAAGAGTTTACATGTGGCTCAGTCAAGTATAAAGAAAGTTGATAGGGGCTAGGTTGGCTGAAAGACGATAACAAACATCACCTCTGATGTTTGAGTGGTCACTCTGACTGGAGACAGCACAATTCCACAAGTCCGAAACAACATGCTCTGTGACCATGGAAGAATGCTCTTCCTCCAGACTGAGGGACTGACCACCTCAAAACTTCAAGGGAGGGGGATGGACTGATTACACTGTGTCTCTCAAGCATCTTCTGGGTTTCTATCAACTTTCTTCTGTAATTTTGACTGAAGAGCTTCCCCCTACTGTAGGCTTAAAACGTTTCAATAAAGATACCTAACTGTCAGATACCTTTGTAACTTGATACATGATTGTGACCAGACTCCATTCTGGAGTTCTATTACCTTTGTAAATTGTGAAAGCTCATTACTTGTAAATTGTGGAAGCTCATTATTTGCCATCCAGTGGCTTTATCAATACAGATTCTAGGACATAATAGGAAGACAGTAGAACTATATACAAAAGATGAGATTCTCCTCCACCACGATGCTGTGAACACTAACTCCAAGGCTGAGGGACTGATTACCTCATCTTTTGTATATAGTTCTACTGTCTTCCTATTATGTCCTAGAATCTGTATTGATAAAGCCACTGGATGGCAAAACGTCTACAATAAAGATATCCAGATGTTGCACATGTGTCTTAACTTTCATATTGTCGGTATTTTATACCTTTCTTGCACAACTTGTCAGACACTGCAACATCATGGAATCTTGGTTCAGAGGACATCTACAAGACCTTCTTCACGGCTGCTGCAACTAACCCATCTCTTTGGGAAGGACCTACTTCCACTGGGGAATCCCGCCTACCAGTGACTATGCCCTCGTCTGCTGCCCGTCCCTATCCACTGACGCCTATATAACCGCCAGTCTTCTTGCCTTTGCTCCAGATTCTCCTCCACCATGATGCTGTGAACACTAACTCCAAAGCTGAGGGACTGATTACCTCATCTTTTGTATATAGTTCTACTGTCTTCCTATTATGTCCTAGAATCTGTATTGATAAAGCCACTGGATGGCGAAATGTCTACAATAAAGATATCCAGATGTTGCACATGTGTCTTAACTTTCAATCTTTTGACTACCGCCCACAGGATGGGTATGGGGTGCATAATAAACATATTAAACTAACTAAACTATCTACCATATTGCATTACTACTACTACTACTACTACAACTTTTGTCACTACTACTACTACCACTAGTACTGCACCTCACTCTGAGCCTTTATATACCCTCTGTGTCCATATACTGTTTGTATCGGCTTGACAAAGCTCCTGGAAAGCGAAACGTTGCCACAATAAAATGTCTCATTAGTTGCACTTGTGTCCTTTTACTTTACATATTGTCGGTAATTCTACCAACATTATTACAACTCCAAGAGGATTTGGACAAATTAATGTCTTTGTCTGAAAAATGGCAGATGAAGTTCAATGTCGATAAGAACATAAGAACATAAGAAAGGAGCAATACTGCAGCAGGCCTGTTGGCCCATACTAGGCAGGTCCTTTACAATTCATCCCACTAACAAAACATTTGCCCAACCCAATTTTCAAGGCTACCCAAGAAATAAGCTTTGATGTGCAAGTCCCACTCAAATCCAACCCCTCCCACTCATGTACTTATCCAACCTAAATTTGAAACTACCCAAAGTCCTAGCCTCAATAACCCAACTAGGTAGACTGTTCCACTCATCAACTACCCTATTTCCAAACCAATACTTTCCTGTGTCCTTTCTAAATCTAAACTTATCTAATTTAAATCCATTACTGCAGGTTCTCTCTTGGAGAGATAAACTCAAGACCTTATTAACATCCCCTTTATTAATACCTATCTTCCACTTATACACTTCGATCAGGTCTCCCCTCATTCTTCGTCTAACAAGTGAATGTAACTTAATAGTCTTCAATCTTTCTTCATAAGGAAGATTTCTAATGCTATGTATTAATTTAGTCATCCTAGGCTGAATGTTTTCTAATGAATTTATGTCCATTCTGTAATATGGAGACCAGAATTGAGCTGCGTAATCTAGGTGAGGCCTTACTAATGATGTATAAAGCTGCAGTATGACCTCTGGACTTCTGTTGCTTACACTTCTTGATATAAATCCCAGTAATCTATTTGCCTTATTACGTACGCTTAGGCATTGATGTCTTGGTTTAAGGTTGCTGCTCACCATAACCCCCAAGTCCTTTTTGCAATCTGTATGGCTAAGTTCTACATCATTTAACTTACAAGTACTAGGGTTATGGACACTCTTGAGCTTCAGAACCTTGTATTTATCTACATTGAACTGCATCTGCCACTTTTCTGACCAAGAATAGAGTTTGTTTAAATCCTCCTGAAGTTCCCTAACATCTAAGTTTGAATCAATTATCCTACCTATCTTTGTGTCATTGGTGAATTTGCTCATATCACTAGTAATTCCCTCATCAAGATCACTGACATATATTATAAACAACAACGGGCCCAAGACTGATCCCTGTGGAACGCCGCTTGTTACAGAACCCCACTCGGATTTAACCCCATTTATGGACACTGCTTCCTGTCTGTGAGCCATGACTCGATCCACGAAAGCACTTTTCCCCCAATGCCATGAGCTGCCACTTTCTTTAACAGTCTTTGGTGTGGAACTCTATCAAAAGCCTTACTAAAATCTAAGTAAATAATATCAAATTCTTTATCGTGGTCAACAGCCTCAAAAGCTTTACTGAAGACAGTTAATAAATTTGTTAGACAAGACCGGCCTCTTGTGAATCCATGCTGAGTATCATTAATCAAGCTATGCTTACTGAGATAGCTTCTTATAATCTCAGCTATAATTGACTCTAGTAATTTACCTACAATTGAGGTCAGGCTTATTGGGCGGTAATTTGATGGTAACGACTTGTCCCCTGTTTTAAAAATAGGAATTACATTAGCCACCTTCCACATATCAGACACTACACCTGTTTGAAGAGATAAATTAAAAATATTAGTTAATGGTTCACAGAGTTCCATTTTGCATTCCTTAAGAACCCTTGAAAAAACCTCATCAGGACCCAGCGACTTATTTTGTTTCAGTGTATCTGCTTCACAACCATTTCACTAGTGACTGTGATGTTACATAATTTATTTTCTTCTAGCCCACTATAAAAATTAATTACTGGAATATTGTTAGTGTCTTTCTGTGTAAAAACCGAGAGAAAATAATTATTTAAAATCGAGCACATTTCATTCTCTTTCTCAGTAAGATGCCCATAGTTATTTTTAAGGGGACCTATCTTATCTTGAACTTTTGTTCTATAGACCTGGAAAAACTTTTTGGGTTAGTTTTAGAATCCCTAGCAACTTTAATTTCATAGTCCCTTTTAGCTTTTCTTATCCCCTTCTTAATGTCCCCTCTTAATGTCAATATACTGATTCATAAGATGACCCTCACCTCTTTTGATATGCCTATAAATTCCTTTCTTATGCCCTAGTAGATATTTCAGCCTATTGTTCATCCATTTTGGGTCATTTCTATTTGATCTAATTTCTTTATACGAGATAAACGTTCTTTGAGCAGCATGTATAGTGTTCAGAAAACTTTCATATTGATAGCTCTCTTTGTTACCCCAGTCAACAGATGATAAGTGTTCTCTAAGCCCATTGTAATCTGCTAAGTGAAAATCTGGGACTGTTACTGAGTTATCCCTACTATCGTACTTCCATTCAATGCTAAATGTAATTGATTTGTGGTCGCTAGCACCCAGTTCCTCTGAAATTTCTAAATTATTAACAAGGGATTCATTGTTTGCCAGAACTAAGTCAAGCAGGTTATTACCCCTTGTAGGTTCTGTCACAAACTGCTTCAAAAAACAATCCTGAACTACTTCTAAGAAGTCGTATGATTCTAAATTCCCAGTCAAGAAATTCAAATCAATATGACTAAAGTTAAAGTCTCCTAGAATTACTACATTATCGTGTCTTGTGGCCCCAACAATTTCCTCCCATAGTAGTCTCCCATGGTCCCTATCTAAGTTTGGGGGACGGTATATCACTCCTAAAATCAATTTTTCATGCCCCTCTGAAAATTCTATTCAAACAGACTCTGTATGTGTTACTTCAGACTTAATACCCATTTTTATGCAACAGTTCAAGCGATCTGGGACATACAATGCCACCCCACCCCCTTTCCCGATACTTCTATCTACTTGGAACAATTTAAAACCCTGAATGTGACATTCCGCAGGCATGTCCCGATTTTTCATATTGAACCACGTCTCAGTTAAGGCAAATACATCGATGTTACCTGCACTAGCGACTAGTCTCAACTTGTACATCTTATTCCTAGCACTACGACTATTTGTGTAATATATATTTAAGGACCCTCCTTTCTCTTTTATAGACTCATTAGAGAACATACAGAGAAGAATGACTAAAATGAGTTACTGTGTAAGGTGTCGAACCAGGTAAGAACCAGAAATAATGGATTTAAGTTGGATAAATTTAGATTTAGAAAGGACTTAGGTAAGTACTGGTTTTCTAACAGAGTTGTAGATGCGTGGAATAGTCTTCCCAGTAGGGTGATAGAGGCTAGGACCTGGAGTAGCTTTAAGAAGAGATTGGACAAATACAGTGGACCCCCGCTTAACGATCACCTCCAAATGCGACCAATTATGTAAGTGTATTTATGTAAGTGCGTTTGTACGTGTATGTTTGGGGGTCTGAAATGGACTAATCTACTTCACAATATTCCTTATGGGAAAAAATTCGGTCAGTACTGGCACCTGAACATACTACTGGAATGAAAAAAGTTCGTTAACCGGGGGTCCACTGTATATGAGTGGGAGGGGCTGGGTTTGATTGGTATCATTGGGTGCGGGAGTTGTTTCTTGGGTAGCTTTGGAAGGAGGTCGTTTTGATAAGGACCTGCCTCGCATGGGCCAGTAGGCCTTCTGCAGTGTTCCTCCATTCTTATTTTTTATTATTATTATCACACTGGCCAATTCCCACCAAGGCAGGGTGGCCCGAAAAAGAAAAACTTTCACCATCATTCACTCCATCACTGTCTTGCCAGAAGGGTGCTTTACACTACAGTTTTTAAACTGCAACATTAACACCCCTCCTTCAGAGTGCAGGCACTGTACTTCCCATCTCCAGGACTCAAGTCCGGCCTGCCGGTTTCCCTGAACCCCTTCATAAATGTTATTTTGCTCACACTCCAACAGCACGTCAAGTATTAAAAACCATTTGTCTCCATTCACTCCTATCAAACACGCTCATGCATGCCTGCTGGAAGTCCAAGCCCCTCGCATACAAAACCTCCTTTACCCCCTCCCTCCAACCTTTCCTAGGCCGACCCCTACCCCGCCTTCCTTCCACTACAGACTGATACACTCTTTAAGTCACTCTGTTTCGCTCCATTCTCTCTACATGTCCGAACCACCTCAACAACCCTTCCTCAGCCCTATGGATAACAGTTTTGGTAATCCCGCACCTCCTCCTAACTTCCAAACTACGAATTCTCTGCATTATATTCACACCACACATTGCCCTCAGACATGACATCTCCACTGTCTCCAGCCTCCTCCTCGCTGCAACATTCATCACCCATATAAGAGTGTTGGTAAAACTATACTCTCATACACTCCCCTCTTTGCCTCCAAGGACAAAGTTCTTTGTCTCCACAGACTCCTAAGTGCACCACTCACCCTTTTCCCCTCATCAATTCTATGATTCACCTCATCTTTCATAGACCCATCCGCTGACATGTCCACTCCCAAATATCTGAATACATTCACCTCCTCCATACTCTCTCCCTCCAATCTGATATCCAATCTTTCATCACCTAATCTTTTTGTTATCCTCATAACCTTACTCTTTCCTGTATTCACTTTTAATTTTCTTCTTTTGCACACCCTACCAAATTCATCCACCAATCTCTGCAACTTCTCTTCAGAATCTCCCAAGAGCACAGTGTCATCAGCAAAGAGCAACTGTGACAACTCCCACTTTATGTGTGATTCTTTATCTTTTAACTCCACGCCTCTTGCCAAGACCCTCGCATTTACTTCTCTTACAACCCCATCTATAAATATATTAAACAACCACGGTGACATCACACATCCTTGTCTAAGGCCTACTTTTACTGGGAAATACTTTCCCTCTTTCCAACATACTCTAACTTGAGCCTCACTATCCTCGTAAGAACTCTTCACTGCTTTCAGTAACCTACCTCCTACACCATACACCTGCAACATCTGCCACATTGCCACCCTATCCACCCTGTCATACGCCTTTTCCAAATCCATAAATGCCACAAAGACCTCTTTAGCCTTATCTAAATACTGTTCACTTACAGGTTTCACTGTAAACACCTGGTCCACACACCCCCTACCCTTCCTAAAGCCTCCTTGTTCATTTGCTATCCTATTCTCTGTCTTACTCTTAATTCTTTCAATAATAACTCTACCATACACTTTACCAGGTATACTCAACAGACTTAGCCCCCTATAATTTTTGCACTCTCTTTTGTCCCCTTTGCCTTTATACAAAGGAACTATGCATGCTCTCTGCCAATCCCTAGGTACCTTACCCTCTTCCATACATTTATTAAATAATTGCACCAACCACTCCAAAACTATATCCCCACCTGCTTTTAACATTTCTATCTTTATCCCATCAATCCTGGCTGCCTTACCCCCTATCATTTTACCTACTGCCTCACGAACTTCCCCCACACTCACAACTGGCTCTTCCTCACTCCTACAAGATGTTATTCCTCCTTGCCCTATACACGAAATCACAGCTTCCCTATCTTCATCAACATTTAACAATTCCTCAAAATATTCCCTCCATCTTCCCAATACCTCTAACTCTCCATTTAATAACTCTCCTCTCCTATTTTTAACTGACAAATCCATTTGTTCTCTAGGCTTCCTTAACTTGTTAATCTCACTCCAAAACTTTTTCTTATTTTCAACAAAATTTGTTGATAACATCTCACTCACTCTCTCATTTGCTTTCTTTTTACATTGTTTCACCACTCTCTTAACCTCTCTCTTTTTCTCCATATACTCTTCCCTCCTTGCATCACTTCTACTTTGTAAAAACTTCTCATATGCTAACTTTTTCTCCCTTACATCATTCCACCAATCGCTCCTCTTCCCTCCCGCACCCACTTTCCTGTAACCACAAACTTCTGCTGAACACTCTAACACTACATTTTTAAAACTACCACATACCTCTTCGACCCCATTGCCTATGCTCTCATTTGCCCATCTATCCTCCAATAGCTGTTTATATCTTACCCTAACTGCCTCCTCTTTTAGTTTATAAACCTTCACCTCTCTCTTCCCTGATGCTTCTATTCTCCTTGTATCCCATCTACCTTTTACTCTCAGTGTAGCTACAACTAGAAAGTGATCTGATATATCTGTGGCCCCTCTATAAACATGTACATCCTGAAGCCTACTCAACAGTCTTTTATCTACCAATACATAATCCAACAAACTACTGTCATTATGCCCTACATCATATCTTGTATACTTATATATCCTCTTTTTCTTAAAATATGTATTACCTATAACTAAACCTCTTTCTATACAAAGTTCAATCAAAGGGCTCCCATTATCATTTACACCTGGCACCCCAAACTTACCTACCACACCCTCTCTAAAAGTTTCTCCTACTTTAGCATTCAGGTCCCCTACCACAATTACTCTCTCACTTGGTTCAAAGGCTCCTATACATTCACTTAACATCTCCCAAAATATCTCTCTCTCCTCTACATTCCTCTCTTCTCCAGGTGCATACACACTTATTATGACCCACTTTTCGCATCCAACCTTTACTTTAATCCACATAATTTTTGAATTTACACATTCATATTCTCTTTTCTCCTTCCATAACTGATCCTTCAACATTACTGCTACCCCTTCCTTTGCTCTAACTCTCTCAGATACTCCAGATTTAATCCCATTTATTTCCCCCCACCGAAACTCCCCTACCCCCTTCAGCTTTGTTTCGCTTAGGGCCAGGACATCCAACTTCTTTTCATTCATAACATCAGCAATCATCTGTTTCTTGTCATCCGCACTACATCCACGCACATTCAAGCATCCCAGTTTTATAAAGTTTTTCTTCTTCTCTTTTTTAGTAAATGTCTACAGGAGAAGGGGTTACTAGCCCATTGCTCCCGGCATTTTAGTCGCCTCATACGACGCGCATGGCTTACGGAGGAAAGATTCTTTTCCACTTCCCCATGGACAATAGAAGAAATAAAGAAGAACAAGAGCTATTTAGGAAAAGGAGAAAAACCTAGATGTATGTACATATATATATGCATGTGCGTGTCTGTGAAGTGTGACCAAAGTGTAAGTAGGAGTAGCAAGATATCCCTGTTATCTAGCGTGTTTATGAGACAGAAAAAGAAAACCAGCAATCCTACCATCATGCAAAACAGTTACAGGTTTCGGTTTCACAGTCATCTGGCAGGATGGTAGTACTCCTCCATTCTAATGTTCTTATGTTCCTCCTCACTTGCCTCCTCTCCTTCCTCAATTTGGAACTTGGCCATTCACCTCTATTTACTCATGGTAGTAAGTCACTTTATCTGACTTTTTTGGGTTATCCTAGGTTCTCTACACACATGCTGCTATGTATGATAATTCTATGTAACTGTAGTTGTGTATACCTGAATAAACTTACTTACTTATGGTCTAGAGGTGGTTTTTCCCAGTCCACAAAAGTGCTTGAGTGCCCGTGTCAGTCCTCTGTGCCGCACTTCACGATTTGTTCCTCACTCTTCTTACGAATGTGTCTCCTGTATGCCCATTTGCCTGCTACAAGCAAATCTCCAAGTGGTTGACATGGGTTTAGCAAGCACATTCAAGCAGGCTTAAAAGGAGCACTCCAAACAAACCAGGACAAACTAAGGTAGCCTACAGTTACAGCTGTCCTGACCCCCGGCATGTCTCTGTATATGTCCTACAGTGTTGCTGGCATACCAGTGTTTCCAGTAGTAGCTTAGTTAAAAACAATTTAATGAGCATTGTAGTACTGGGTAACTCCTTCAGCCACCAGAGACGGCTTTTTAAAGTGGGACATGCCAGAGGCTCATCTATAAACATAGTAAGTTTGTGCTGATTTGCTTGTGCACAGAGTGTACATTCGTCTGTCATACGTGTGCTAGAAGCGTTAAGTGCTGCAGGTTTGTTATAACTACAGGTCCACCATCACAAATCCGGCAATCAGTTATTCGGTTCCTTCAGTTATTCGGCAATAATTTTGGCTAGCATAATTTCAAATTTCCAGGGTCGCCACACCAACCTGCTGGTACTGTTTGGTGGTGCTATTTGCTGCATAAGTCATTCCAATTTCTTTTTCACCATTTATTGTTTTAACCTGCTTACTTTTAGCCCTAGCCATGGTTCCAATGAATAAAAGAAATGCTTCTCATTATGTAAAGCACTGACACAGTACATTATCCATTAAAGATAAGGTGGCTTTGAAGCCACTGTCAGTTGCCATGAGCTCAGTCTCATGAAGCAGGAGAATATGCTTTATTATTATGCTAATATCAACACTACAGCTTATTTGCCTATCATAATTGATCTAATATGACATAAGAATCAATATAAATAACATAAAACATGCTAAATACTCCAGAAAGAATAATATTTGGCATAACACCGAGCAGTTCGACGGAGGAATGAAGAGGATATGGTATACAAATACCATTCTCCTATCCCTGTCTTGGGGGCTTATATTGGAGAAAACGGAGTGTAGCACAGGGCTGTGATATACACTCGTACTGCACCATAAACATGAAACAAAAGATATTTTCTCTCTATAGATTATCACACATAGCAGCGTATGTGTAGAGAACCTAGGATAACCCAAAAAAAAGTCAATGTGGCTTAATTTTAGTACCTGGCTTGGGTTAGCCATACGTATATGATTTTTGGTAAATATTCAATTCCCAGCCAGGGTAGAAACATTAGGCATGTTTCTTTACACCTGTTGTCTATGTTTACCCATCAGTAAATGGGTACCTGGGTGTTAGCTGACTTGTTTGGGTGTTATCCTGGGACATTGACCTAATTTTCTTGAAATACTCTGCATAACAAGTGGCTTTCTATACAGTAGTATGTCACTGATGTCAGCTAGGCTTGTATACCTGGTACATGTACATGTAGTAAGATATTATTATTATTACAGTGGTCCCTCGATTATCGACGGTAATCCGTTCCTGGAAGCCGGTCGATTATCGAAATGGTCGATTTACGAATCAATTTTCCCCATAAGAAATAATGTAAATTCAATTAATCCGTTCCTGACACCCAGAAGTATTAAAACAAAAAAATTTTTTACATGAAATATTCATGTAGTACATAAACAATACAATGGGAAATGATGAATGAAACATTAACAGCATAACACTTACCTTTATTGGAGATTCTTCTTAGTGTATGGGAGACTGGAGGAGGAGGAGAGAGTGGATTGTTTATAGTTTGGAAGGGGAATCCCCTTCCAGCAACACCTCAGGTACCATTTGCTTTTCTGGGGTTGCTTCTTTTCTCTGTTTCTTAATGCCACTAGGACCAGCTTGAGAGTCACTGGAGTCCTGTCTCGCAAAATAACTGTGCAGAGAGCTCTGTTTCTGGCGTCTCTTTAAAACTTCCCTAAAATGGGCCAAGACTCTGTCACTGTACAAGTTGCCGATATGGCTTGCAACATCCTTCTCTGGGTGATGTTTCTCCATAAATCTTTCCATCTTACCCCACATAGTAAAAATCTCCTTAATTTCTGAAGAAGGCACCTTCTTCCATCTCTCTTCCTCCTCCTCTGCAGCAAGATTCTGAGCTGCGATCTGTTGCTCTTCCTGCTGAAGCTCTTGCAGCTCCTCAGTGGTTAGCTCTTCATTGTGGTCCTCCACCAACTCTTCCACATCCTCCAAACTCACATCCAACCCCATGGAACTCCCCAGTGCCACAATAGAGTTCTAAACTGACATAGGCTCATCAGGGTCAGCCTCTTGTCGACACAATCTGGCCACAATTTTCTCCAAGCAGAGTTCAAAGTCCTGGTAGACACTCCCTCCCAAGCCTTACCTATAAGGCTTACACAATGGAAAATACTGAAATGTTCTTTCCAAAAATCTCGTAGGGTCAAGTGAGTGTCTGAGGTCACATTGAAGCACCTTTCAAACATTGCTTTGGTGTACAGTTTTTTAAAGTTTGCAATGACCTGCTGGTCCATGGGTTGGAGGAGAGGAGTGGTATTCGGGGGCAAGAACTTTACTGAGATGAACCCAAACTCCTTCAGAATTAGCTCATCCAAGTTTGGTGGATGAGCAGGTGCATTGTCCATTACTAGCAGGCACTTGAGATCCAATTTCTTCTCCAGGAGGTAATTCTTCACACTAGGGCCAAACACTTCGTTGAACCACTCTACAAAAATTTCCCTCGTGACCCATGCCTTATTATTAGATTTCCAAAACACACACAATTTACTCTTCATAACATTATTTTTCTTAAATGCTCTGGGATTTTCAGAATGGTACACTAGTAACGGCTTCACTTTGAAATCCCCACTAGCATTAGCACAGAACATTAGCGTCAGCCTGTCTTTCATAGGCTTGTGTCCTGGCATTGACTTTTCCTCTTGTGTAATGAAGGTCCTCTTTGGCATTTTCTTCCAGAAGAGGCCTGTTTCATCACAACTGAACACTTGTTCAGGTTTCAGTCCTTCAGCCTCTATGTACTCCTGGAATTCATGCACATATTTTTCAGCCGCCTTGTGGTCCAAACTGGCAGCCTCACCATGCCTTACCACACTGTGTATGCCAGTACACTTCTTAAATCTCTCAAACCAGCCTTTGCTGGCCTTAAAATCACTCACTTCACCACTATTTGCAGGCAATTTATTTACCAAATCTTCATGCAACTGCCTAGCCTTTTCACAAATAATCGAGGTCATAAGACTGTCTCCTGCTAATTGTTTCTCATTTATCCACACCAATAATAACTTCTCAACCTCTTCCAGTACTGGTGATCTCATTTTTGTCAGCATATTTACCCCCTTTGCAACAACAGCGTCCTTGATTTCCTTTCTCATGGCTATGATGGAAGATATGGTTGAATGATTTTTGTTATACATCCTCGCCAGTTCGCCCACACGTACGCCACTATCATATTGTTCAATGATGTTTTTCTTAAATTCAATGGTATTTCTCACCTTCTTTACCAAAGGTTTGGCACTAGGAGCTTTCTTTGGAGCCATGGTAGCTTATTTAGCACTTAAATAACTTGCAAGCACTAAAATAAATGAAATATTATGAAATATTTCACTGGAGCATGTGAGAGGACCGCCGCTAACTGGTAAACAATGGCACACTGGCTGGGAAGGAAGGCTGAGGCGGGTCGAGGCCAGCTTACCTCGTGCATACGCGTCTGGGACGACGGGTCGAGACGGGTCGATAAACGAATTTCGGTCAATTTCCGAGTCAATATTTTGTTGAAAAAACCGGTTGATTTCCGAAATGGTCGACTTTCAGGCTGGTCGATTATTGAGGGACCACTGTATTATTATTATTATTATTATTATTATTATTATATTTTCTCAGTTGTTTGTTGGGTTATCTTATTCAAACTTGGGCAATATATAATGGAAAGATACTTCTTCACGTACACCAAAAATGAAAGAAATCAGATCATAAATAGTGGAGTTCACTTCTCAGCCATTAGCGGCCGCTTAGCGGTATATTTTTGTATGGTTGTTATGGTTATATTCTCATTTTTTCGGTCTCATTTGATAGAATGAAAGATATATTACAGAAATAGATATGATTTTGATTGCTTTCATGATGAAAAATACCTTGAAATTGCGCTCACAGTAGCGAAAATGTTCTATTCTTAGCGAAGCTCAAGAGTAAACAAATGACGTCACCATCCAATACCTGTCCGCCTGCCAGTCCAAATTCCAATATGCAGTCAAGAATTGCTTGGCATTATTTATACAATTATTACAATAATGCAGCAGTCTGGATAACAGTAAATCTTCTATTTTTTTGTGAATAAAAATTCCAAATGAAAAGCAAGAGTAATATAAGAGGGGCCTGTAGCCATGGCTAATGAACAGTGAAAATGTTATTTTAGTGCCAGGAATGTCTGCATTGTTTATTCTGGACCTTATTTTGAAATTGGCATCTGTTGAAATTTGTGTAAAATCGGCCAAATTGCCAATTTCTGACCACTTGATTGGGTAGTTGAAATAAGTGAATGGGCGGTTTCTTTAACTCAGTTGACAGACTAGAAGTAAATAAGTTTATTCAGGTATACACAAATACAGTTACATAGATTATCATACATAGCAGTGTATGTATAGAGAACCTAGGATAACCCAAAAAAGTCAGACAAAGTGACTTATTTCCAGTACCTGGCTTGGGCTTGCCATATATGATTTTTGGGAAATATTTTTTTTTCTCGGTTGTTTATTGGGCTATCTCATTGAAACTTGGGCAATGTATGATGGAAAGATGCTTCTTAACGTACAACAAAAATAAAAAGGACGGATGATAAATAAGGGAGTTCACTTCTCAGCCATTAGCCGCCTCATTGCAGTATATTTTCATATGGTTTTTATGGTTGTATTCTTATTTTTTTGGATTCATTTGATAGAATGAAAGATATATTATAGAAATAGACATGATTTTGATTGCTTTCATGACGAAAAGTACCTTGAAATTGAGCTCAAAGTAGCGGAAATGTTCGATTTTTGCCGATGTTCATCCCTCAAGAAAGGTTCCTTGATGCTGGTGAGAGGCTCTTGATCTAGGGAATTGGATCTGTTCTCTAGTTCCCTGAATTAAACCTGAATACCTTCCACATCCCCCCCCCCCTCAGGCACTGTATAATCTGACGGGTTTAGCGCTTCCCCCTTGATTATAATAATAATAATGCCAATGTTCAATGAACTGTGTAAGTCAAGTTGGTTAATTTCATTAAGTGTATTCTAACCTAATCACTCTGTAATCCGGCAAACTCAGTAATCCGGCACACTACAGGTCCCAATGATGCCGGATTTGTGATGGAGGACCTATATTTGCACAGGTGGATTTGGCTGACCCAGGACATTGTGCGAGCATCAGTACCTACATAGGCTTAATATGAGTGAGGAATGCCTGGCCTGGTGGGTGACCTTGAGAATGGCACTATAAGACCTGTATGCCATTTACACCCATACTGCATGTGTCTAGTGAGGTGATTGTCCCTTCCTAGACTCTCTATTCACTGCTATCCTTTAACTCATCGCCATCATTGTCATACGGGGTAAGGGCTAAACAGCACCCTAAGCCAGCCAGTCCAGGCCAAGTTAGCCTGCAGTTACAGCTTTTCTGGCCCATAGCACATCTTTGTGAACATTCTACAGTCTTCTGGCCGTACCATTGTTTTTCTGCATCGAGAAAACAATTCCCAGGTAGTCCAAGTCAGCGCTGCTGAGGAAGCCAGTGTGAAATCTGCTTCCATTGTGTCTGCATTGCTTTGCATTGCCAGTAAAATGACAGTAAAAGCAAATATTTACCTAGTGGCTTAGTGTGGGTTGATAAGCCAGATAGCTTTAAAGAGTGAGTAATGTTAGGTAGAGCGGAGTAGCTTTTGGTCTCTACCAAAATCACCCACATATCTCTTCATGCTTGTACTGTTCAAACCACCACTCACAGACCAGGTGAAGAAAGAAGATATTCTGAGTGCCGACGAAAAAGCCGCAGGTTCTGTGAGCCGTCAGAGAGCGCATATTCACCCCTCACAAGTCGTTTGTCAAGATGCTGTGTAACTACGTCAACTTTCTTTCACCTCTACACTAGGATTATTTCTGATCTTCAGCAACAGTGTTTCACTTTATAGACAGTTAATTGTCACTTGTAAGCCTGTATTAAGACTTTAAAAGGCTCAGAGTGTATTTCAGTGTAGTGACTCATTATATTTATTAACTCAGTGTAATACATGCTTTGCTCAGTGTAACTGAACTATTAATACGGTTACATAATTAAGTTGCTTGTCCTAGAGTCATTGCTGTGTTTTCTAATACATTTTCTCGTTCAGACTGAAACTTTACTGCTAAATTCCAGTACTATTTCAAATTGCACTGTTCATTTGTGGTGTGATTGTGTAATTTATTTATTCTTGTAACATTGAGCAATTTTTGTTCAGGTACATGTACATAGGTGCAGCTGTATGAGTTGGCATGCATGTTAGTGTGTGTGTAGGTTGTTAGGTAAGACACATATGCAACAGTTAGACAACTTTATTCCGAAACGTTTCGCCTACACAGTAGGCTTCTTCAGTCGAATACAGAAAGTAGGCAGGAACAGTAGAGATGTGAAGACGATGTAATCAGTCCATCAACCTTGAAGTCGTAGAATTTGAGGTTGTCAGTCCCTCAGCCTGGACCAGTACAGTTCCATAGTCAGGAACTATCTGAAGATCAAGCGACAGTGCAGAGACTTAAATACTGTCGGAAAGAGAGGTGCAGAGTAGTAGTGAGAATGTAGCCACTGAGAGGTCATGTCCTTCTCAGATCCAACACTTCTCACTTGAAAAGCTTGTCTAAGGTGTTTTCTGTACCAAGATGCCATGTGTTGCAGTGTCTGACAAGATGAACATCAAAGTGGTATACAATACCGACAGGTTGTTAGGTAAGACACATATGCAACAGTTAGACAACTTCATTCCGAAACGTTTCGCCTACACAGTAGGCTTCTTCAGTCGAATATAGAAAGTAGGCAGGAACAGTAGAGATGTGAAGACGATGTAATCAGTCCATCACCCTTGAAGTCGTAGAATTTGAGGTTGTCAGTCCCTCAGCCTGGAGAGTTCAGTTCCTTCCGACAGTATTTAAGTCTCCGCACTGTCGCTTGATCTTCAGATAGTTCCTGACTATGGAACTGTACTTCTCCAGGCTGAGGGACTTGACAACCTCAAATTCTACGACTTCAAGGGTGATGGACTGATTACATCGTCTTCACATCTCTACTGTTCCTGACTACTTTCTGTATTCGACTGAAGAAGCCTACTGTGTAGGCGAAACGTTTTGGAATAAAGTTGTCTAACTGTTGCATATGTGTCTTACCTAACAACCTGTCGGTATTGTATATCACTTTGATGTGTGTAGGTTGTCTGGGATAGCCCGGCTGAGTTACGCATGATAGAATGTGTGTGGCTTGTCTGGGATAACCCAGGTGAGTCATGCATGATAGCATGTGCATGAATAGTCTGGGATAGCCCAGGTGAGTTAGAGCAGATGACTACTTCCACTGTCATTTTTACCGAGATTATTGCATTTTTACTGTGAACAAGCTTACTCCTGCATAATGTTCGGTTTCATGAATACTTTCTCTCTTCAGTAATTTGGTTACCTTTAAACTGTCTTAAGCAAGAGTCAGCCTATTAACATCTATGTTCCTTGCCATCTCATCTGGTGGGTTTAGTGCCAAGTTAAGATTGTAATTGTAACAATTTGCAATCATTATATTTCTAGTTATACATTGTGTAAATTGTTTTAGATTATTTGGGCAATTGGATTGTAGTGTTCAACTTCTCACACACCAAGTGAATGACCGCAGATTTGCACTGATGCATAATAAACATATTAAACTAAAACACTGGTAACTCTCCAGAAGCTGGGCCTAGTGTGTTGTGAAGGCTTACTCATCCCTGTAACAACTTCAGACAGTATTACCAAGGCTGGCTCCTCCTCAGGAAAATTAATGTATAGAAAAAAGAATAAAAACTGACAAACATAAACACTTTATTATTTAGAAAATATAAAATATAAAACACTTAAATATGAAATATTGATCCTACATTAAAGAAAATGAAAAATGAAAAAGATAAATGATAACTGAATTCAACGCTAATATAAAACTTGGGTGTCTGGTGTTGGTGACACTGCATGTTGTTGAAATCGTAGCCATTGCCGATGATGTGGGGGGGGGGGGTCGCAGGTGTTGATGACAACCCACCGGCTCGTTCTTCACAGATTTTCTAGCCATCAATAATCCGTCCAGATGACAGGAAAGCAGGTTTTTTCCCACTGCAATGATGAGGGGCTATATCCTGCTACTTCATACAGGTGCACAGGTAATTAAATCCAAAAAGGGGAAGTCTCAGGACGTTAGTCCATCTCCATCAATTCTACTCGTTGATTGGCAGGTGACCCTCTCTGTCATCCAAACTGGAAAGATAGACAGGTTACCCACTGTTTAAGAAATCACTCTCCATGATAAGTACAATACGTAAAAGATGTGGTGATTATTACAACAGTCAACTTAGAGCAAGACTGAAAGGACTAAGTTTATTATTGGTCAAAAGTGAAGCTTTCAACCAATAAATCCACTAGAATACAAGGCAGGCATGTACTTACAGTAGTGCTGGGAGCTGTGAGTCTAGTGATCACTGTTTGGACCGAAGCCCCACACATCACCTTTGGGGTGGGGGGAAGAAGGAGGGGAAGGGATAGCAGGAGCTAGACTGACCCTACCTTAACAAGCAGCCGGCAATCAAACTATCACTTTCGGGGTGAGGGAAAAAAAGTGGGAATAGTGGGAGCTAGACTTACCTTACCTTAACAAGTAGCCGGCAATGAAACTATCACTTTCGGGGAGGGGGAAAAGGGGGGGGGGATAGCGGGAGCTGAACTTACCCTTATTGTTACTATATACTCCATTGCTACTCCTATCTATTGAACTTTTCCCTCACATGTATGACCTTGAGAAGTTGAGTGTGTGTTTATTACGACCATCGGTGTGCCATTCTCACCCATATTTACAACAACACGAGTGTATTCTAAGTGATAATGTGTGCATGTGGTGTACCTGGTAACACTTGTCATACATGGAAATGCGTGTGTAAGTGAGATTGTTTGGGTACCAGTTCATCTACCTACAGCTGCATACTCATGCTTGCATACATACACAGCATATATAGTAACGTGTGAATTACCCAGGATGGCCCAAGGAAGTGGGCCAGAGTGATTTATCCCACTGTCATTGCAACATTAGCTAGTTTTCTTTTCTTTTTTTTTTCTAAAGTAATTTTGTTTACAATCTGTGGTTGGGGTAAGAGGTTGTCTTCAGCATTCATTGTGATGATTGCAATATTATTATTTCAGTAGGTATATTAGGTGGCAGTAGCTTGAATTGACTCAAGTGGAAGTTATCATTGAATTTGAACCTCTTGTTTAATGTGATATATATCAGAATTCTAATTTTATGATCAATATTACCTACTTTCTCTCTCTCTCCCTCTTTCTCTCTCTCCCTCTCTCTCTCTTCATCTTTGTAATTTGTGATTAGGTGTAAGACCTCGTATGTACCATCCATTATATGTACCATATTATTAACACCCATACAAGAAGTCTCTGAACGTATTTTTAGTGAGGTGTGTATCGTATTAAGTAGTAGTGACCTGAGTTAGTATAATTGGAAGTGTTCATTGAACTTGAACCCTTGTGTCATATGATCTCTTTTAGACTTCTGACTTTATAGTAAATATTTACTCTTGCATAAGCTATAAGGGGAAGGCAAGCGAGGAATTCTTATGTTGTGAGTCTTACACGAGATATCATCACTGGCAAACATGGCAACTGTCATAGAGGAACATCTCTCTGCAGGTGATGAAAATGATGATAGCTTCCAGACCTTTAAAAGTAAACAAAAGAGAAAAAGTGAGAAAGGGCTAGTGCACCGACGAAGTCAGGTTCGCTTGACTCATAGGCAGTGTAAAACTAAATGTCCTGGGTGCACACAGGGTGCAAGAAGTCTTTCTTCAAAGGAAGAATGTGTTAAGCAGAACTTCCCTGACAACACCCTGATGCCTGCTAAGTGTGCATGACAACACCCTGATGCCTGCTAAGTATGCATGACAACACCCTGATGCCTGCTAAGTGTGCATGACAACACCCTGATGCCTGCTAAGTGTGCATGACAACACCCTGATGCCTGCTAAGTGTGCATGGCTAATGGAAGCAGTAAAGAAACATTCTAAGGCAAAGATACAATTTAGAAATAACTCACACAACTTTGTATTTGTGAAACAGGATGAAAAATTGATCAATGATCTACTTCATACACCTTACGGGGGTATTAAGTTGCTCCGCCCTCTATCAGACACTCACCACTTAAAAAAATGGGTCAGTATCATAATCTTTGGATACCCTCTCTACATGGACCCCTCCCATATGACTCTAAGTGAGCATATCATCAAGCCTAAAAGACTAAAAGGACAATCCCAAATTACTGCCTGTTGGGTATGCCCTGTGCCCCTTCCCCGAAATATCTGGGTGCCTGGTTTACATTTCCTAAACATCGAAGTGTACCAACCCCCTAAACGTAGGTGTTACAAATGCCAGCACTATGGCCATGTTGCAGTAGCCTGTGAAATACTACACTCTTGGTGTGGTAAGTGTGCTGGGAAACATTCCACTAGAGAACGCACAGTAGGCCTTGACAGCCAACTGTAAAAAAGTTGGGGTTCTTGTTTCCCATAAGGACTGCAGTCAGAACCCAAACAACCTTCGACGTAAACCTGATAACAGTCCTTTAATGGTAACCCAGGATGAGGCCATCCACTCTACCACAGGCAGATCTGAGACTGAACCTCTGCAAAGTGTGGAAGAGCCCAACCTCCCTGCAAAGGATGCTGGTGATACCAGAATGCCATCACTCACACCAGTTGTGGAGGAGCTCGCCATCCCTGCTAGCACATGTGGAATTACTGATCTGCCACCGCCTATACATACGCCTACACCTGAAAATGGGGATGAGCATGTCATTTTTCTCAATACACACATCTACAACAGTCAGACGAACACCACACTTGTAGCAACCCCCCCTGGAAGCTGGAGACGAGTCAGATGCACAGGACCTACCTACAATGAATGATGAGACATTTGCCACAGGCACCATCAGAGAACACTAATGTAAACATGGTACCTGTTAAGGTGATAGGTGTTACAGAAAGAACTACCTCAGAAGTGCCATCCACTGGAGAGGCACTGGATTCGCCTGTCCTTCCTCAAATTGTAACAAACTTGCAGGAAAAAAATGAGCAGCTTGAACAGATGCTGACGAGTTTAATAAATATATGTAGTCAGGATGATGCTCTTGAGTACGTTGATCATGTAACAAGTGGGGCAATCTCTGTTCAGTTTCAAGCAATTTGTAAGAAAGAAGCCCATGACTCATGGTTTCAAGACTTGCCTTGGAACTGGCTGCCAAGATGCCGAAAAATGCTTAAAGAAAAAGGTTCTGAAGATACAAACTATGCTATTTGCTCTTAAGTGTCTGCACACTGTAGCCAAAACATAATAGTCTTACCATCTTATGAGCAAGAGATTGTAATAACTCACTACAATGGATACATTACAAATCTTTTCACTGAACATTGCATCCATCAGGAAGTGGTTGCCTGACTTACATCATATTGGTGCAACCAAGAATATTGATGTCATCTGTTTGCAGGAATGTAGACTGAAAGATGGAGCACCTCCACCAAAGTTGCCTAGATATGTAGCTTATAACTTAAGGTTAACCAACTGTTGTGTGATGCATGTCAGAAAGAACTTGCCAATTTCACTCCTTGCCAACTGCAGAGTCAAGTAAACATGCAGTATCATGGTGTCAAAGTATATGCAGGCTATTTTTCCCTAAACATTTTTAATCTCTATGCCCCAGCAAACCAGCTTCGACCTGCTGCCTTACCAGATCGCATCAATAGTGAACCTACCCTCATTCTTGGAGACTTTAATGCCAGACATAAGAATATTGGTGGGTCTATAACAAACACCAATGGAACTAAACTAGTGAAATTTCTAAATGAGCATCATGATGTTTGAATTGTGGGCACTACGGAGCCTGCTCACATATATGGTGGCATACTAGATCTGTGCCTTGGATTTAATACATCATATACGATGCATGACTCGGTCATAGTTGATCTTCTATCTGATCACTTCCCTAGACTCACAACTGTCAATCTTGATTACATCTCCAGTAATCAGGGAGCTAAATACAGAAGGAGGAAAATTATTCTCAACCCAGAGCAAAGAGACAACTTTATTTACCACTCGGGTTCAATCCCGGCCGGGGTATGGTTTAATTACGAGCTCACTGGCACACAACAATTCAACGATGATTTAGGTGCCACTATTGAGACTGTTCTCACAGATCATGTGGGTAGGAAAAGAAAACATAGACCTTCCACTATAACTGACAATAAAGACCAATGTAAATGCTATAATGATCCATGGCTATGCAATCAGCTAGGAGGATTGGTAAAGCATACCATGAATGTAGAACCCCAGACCTACTAAGAACGTTCCAAGCTGCACTAACAAATGCAAGGAATAGAAAGCAAGAACTTGGGCAACAGGAATGGGAACAATTTGTTAGTGGATTAAATAGGTCCACCCCTTTAACCCTTTGACTGTCGCAAGCCCCAATCCTGAGGTGTCTCCTGGAGTCGCAAAATTTAAAAAAAAAAAAATTATTTTTTCTTTTGAAATGTTAGAGAATCTTTTCCCGATTGTAATGACACCAAAAAAACGAAATTTGATGGAAAACTGACGGAATTATGCTCTCGCGAAGTTAGCGACCTCAGCACTGTTTAGAAATAGGCGATTTCGCCCACTTTGAGCCCTATTTTCGGCTAATTCCCTTGTTCCAGTCGCCCAAACTCATAGCTATTTCTTTAGAACTCCATTTTTTCTATCGATTGAGTACAAGAAACTGCCCATTTACCGATTTCAACTACCTAATAATGTGGTCAGAAATTTGCAATTTGGCCAATTACACGAAAACTAAAAAATATGACAATTTCAAAATAAGGTCCAGAATGAACAATGCAGACATTCCTGGCTCTAAAATAACATTTTCTTTGTTCATCAGTCACGTCTCCAGGCCCCTCTGATATTACTCTTGCTTTCTATTTTGAATTTTTATTCAAACAAAAAATAGAAGACTTACTATTATGCAGACTACTGCAATACTGTAATAATTGTATAAATAACATCAACCCATTCATGACTACATATTAGAATGGCTAGTTGGACATTTATTGGACAATGGCATCATTTGTTTACTTTTGAACATTGGCAAAAATCAAACATTTCCCCTACTTTGAGCTCCATTTCTAGGCTCTTTTTATAGTAAAATCAATCAAAATCACCTCTATTTCTATAATATGTTTTCCATTCTATCAAATGAGACCAAGAAAACGAGAATACAACCATAAATACTATACGAAAATAGATCACAAAGTCGGCATTTTAATTAAAAAAAACGGTCGGAGTTTTTTTTTGTCATTATGCACTGCGTGCTCCAGGATTTTTTTTATATGGTGCACACTGACCACACAGATCCATTCTCTCACATGTGGGCCTACCAGCTTTCTCCTGCTTGATTTGAAGCTGCTAGAATTTATGAGTATATATACATCAAACACGGTGCCTCGTAAGACGTATATATACGGCCGCGACAGTTAAGTTTGGCTTGGAAAGGTATAAATAAAATAACCAAGTAAAAGACTGGCAATGTTGCTCATCCCTTTCCTCTTGAAAATGCAAATGATCTCATAAATGAGTGGTCAAAACATTATTATTATTATTATTAACGCACTGGCTGATTCCCACCAAGGCAGGGTGGCCCGAAAAAGAAAAATTTTCACCATCATTCACTCCATCACTGTCTTGCCAGAAGGGTGCTTTACACTACAGTTTTTAAACTGCAACATTAACACCCCTCCTTCAGAGTGCAGGCACTGTACTTCCCATCTCCAGGACTCAAGTCCGGCCTGCCGGTTTCCCTGAACCCCTTCATAAATGTTACTTTGCTCACACTCCAACAGCACGTCAAGTATTAAAAACCATTTGTCTCCATTCACTCCTATCAAACACGCTAACATATGCCCGCTGGAAGTCCAAGCCCCTCGCACGCAAAACCTCCTTTACCATCTCCCTCCTACCTACCCTTACCCCGCCTTCCTTTCGCTACGGACTGATACACTCTTGAAGTCATTCTGTTTAGCTCCATTCTCTCTACATGTCCGAACCACCTCAACAACCCTTCCTCAGCCCTCTGGACAACAGTTTTGGCAATTCCGCACCTCTTCCTAACTTCCAAACTACGAATTCTCTGCATTATATTCACACCACACATTGCCCTCAGACATGACATCTCCACTGCCTCCAACATCTCCTTGCTGCAACATTTATCATCCATGCTTCACACCCATATAAGAGCATTTGTAAAACTATACTCTCATACATTCCCCTCTTTGCCTCCAAGGACAAAGTTCTTTGTCTCCACACACTCCTAAGTGCACCGCTCACCCTTTTCCCCTCATCAATTCCATGATTCACCTCATCTTTCATAGATCCATCCACTGACACGTCCACTCCCAAATACAGTGGACCCCCAGTATTCGATGGCATCGGTATTCGATAAATCCGGTATTCGATGCATTATATCGCAAAAATTTTGCCTCGGTATCCAATTGAAAACCCGGTATTCGATACGATTCGTACAAGACGTGTCCACGTGTGGCCTGAACTGCCCCTTGTGTGCCAGTGTTTACAAGCCAGCCAGTGTGCGCGCATCTAACGATACATTCCATATTATCCATATTATCACTGTTTTTGGTGCTTCTTTCTGCAAAATAAGTCACCATGGGCCCCAAGAAAGCTTCTATTGCCAACCCTTCGAGAAAAAAGGCGCTAATGACTATTGAAATGAAGAAAGAGCTAATTGCAAAGTACGAAAGTGGAGTGCGTGTGTCGGAGCTGGTCAGGTTGTATAATAAACCCCAATCAACCATCTCTACTATAGTGACCAAGAAAACGGCAATCAAGGAAGCTGTTCTTGCAAAAGGTGCAACTGTGATTACAAAACAGCGACCACAAGTGTTAGAAAATGTAGAGAGACTGTTGTATTGGTGTGGATAAATGAAAAACAGATAGCAGGAGATAGCATCTCTCAAGCGATCATTTGTGAAAAGGCTAGGCAGTTGCATGATGATTTGGTAAAGAAATTGCCTGCAACTAGTGCTGATGTGAGTGAATTTAAGGCCAGCAAAGGTTGGTTTGAAAGATTTAAGAATCGTAGTGGCATACACAGTGTGGTAAGGCATGGTGAGGCTGGTCCTAGTGGCATTAAAAGAAGAAGGGAAGTAACCCCAGAAAAGGACTTGCTACCTCAAGTCCTAATGGAAGGGGATTCCCCTTCTAAACAATAACATCTCTCCCCTCCTCCCATCCCGTCAATCATCACCAGATCTTCATTAAAGTAAGTGTCAATTATTTTATTGTTATTGTAATTATTCTATTGCATTAAACTTAATATTTCATGTAGTAAATATTTTTTTTCATACTTTTGGGTGTCTTGCACGAATTAATTTGATTTCCATTATTTCTCATGAGGAAAATTGATTCGGTTTTCAATATTTTCGGTATTCGATGAGCTCTCAGGAATGGATTAATATCGAATACTGGGGGTCCACTGTATCTGAACATTCACCTCCTCCATACTCTCTCCCTCCAATCTGATATCCAATCTTTCATCACCTAATCTTTTTGTTATCCTCATAACCTTACTCTTTCCTGTATTCACTTTTAATTTTCTTCTTTTACATACCCTACCAAATTCATCCACCAACCTCTGCAACTTCTCTTCAGAATCTCCCAAGAGCACAATGTCATCAGCAAAGAGCAACTGTGACAACTCCCACTTTATGTGTGATTCTTTATCTTTTAACTCCACGCCTCTTGTCAAGACCCTCACATTTACTTCTCTTACAACCCTATCCATAAATACATTAACCCGTAAACGGTCCAAACGTATACATACATTTTTACCGCTAGTGCCCCAAACGTATATATATATGTTTTGTTTTTCCTGCCTTCAAATTTGGCACGATTGGCCTGAGATGCCTTGTCAGCATAGAATGGGTCCTAACACTCAGTGTGCACGGTATTAAAAAAAATCTGGGACCACTTAGTACCTTGTGGGAGCACCAATTCAAATGAGCGCAAGCTAGAGCAAACAGTGCAGCAAACACCTGGGATTCACTGATGTCATGTAGTATTAACACTCCCATTTTAAGAGGAAAGTGATTTTGACCCTGAGTTTAGTGGCTTTGAGGTGGATGTGTCCACAAGTGGTGGAGGAAATATCAAAAAACCTTGATAATAACCCATGTGCAATATTTGTGCAACACCCTTTCAGAATGTCTTATAATCTATGTCCTAAGTCAAGAGAAACAATTCTGGCTGGCTGGCAGGCTGGCTGGTTGGCAGGCTGGCTGGCTGGCTGGATGACTGGCTGACTGATTGGCTGGCTAGCTGGCTGGCTAGCTGGCTGGCCAGCTGCATGGTGGCCAGCTGTGTGGCTGGCCGGCTGCTGGCGGCCTGGCTCTATCTCCGTTTGTCTGTATCTATGTCTAACTCTGTCTCTCTGTCTCTATCTCTGTCTGTCTTTGTTTATCTTTGTCTCTATCTATCTGTTTCTGTCTATCTGTCTCTGTCTATGCCTGTCTATCTCTGTCTATCTCTTTCTATCTGTCTGTATATCTCTGTCTCACAGGTACACATAAATACATGTATACAGTGTAAATTAAATAGGATAACCCAAAAATCCAGACAAAGTGCTATACTCTGCTTGAAGATGTGAGTAAAGGTGATGATGCCATCATGTGGCTCTCTCTGAGACAGAGAACTAGACAGATAGACAGGGAGCTTGACAGACAGACAAATAGACATGCTTGTGAACCAGCGAAAACAAAGGAGGGCGATGCTCATCAAACGTCACTTCTAATCTTTTCTTATCTGCTGCACCCTCCCCCACCCTTGTGTATGCTCATCAAACATCAGCTCTTATCAGATGTTATATCATCTTATCATGTCACTGTTAAGGGTGGACTTCGTTTTTCATGATTCAAGGGAACTTATTATTTTATTATTATTATGTATTTGTCTTCTCCTTCTCCTCTTCCTCCTCCTCCTTCTTCTCCTACTCCTCCTCCTTCTCCTCCTCCTCCTTCTCCTCCTTCTCTTCATTATTATTATATACTTCCACATATCCAAAACATTGCTGGGACATATAAATACTTTGTATATATTCCAAGACAATAGTAAATGGCCAAGGCAGGTGTAAATGTCCACCTGTCAGTTTGTTTGTGACAATGCAAGTACAATTTCAGTACCTAATTCTAGTGTCAGAACAAAGATTGGCTATGAAATGACAAGAACTATTATAAATTGTAATTATCAGAACATAAAAATTATATAAATATGAAAATAGAAAAAAAGGTATATCGGCAACACTTCTGCAAGTGGCAGTGCTCCATGTTGCCGCCGGGTGATCCCCAAGTGCCAACTTTGCAGCCTCATATCTCGGTAAGTACTCACTCTAAATTTTTTTTTTTATCCTATAACGCTTAGAAAAATGTGCTCTTTTTTTTCAATAAAAAAATACGATTTTTTTATTTTTCAAAATATTTGGGGCACTGGGGTAGTGAACGTATATATACATTTGGACCGTTTACGGGTTAAACAACCACGGTGACATCACACATCCCTATCTAAGGCCTACTTTTACTGGGAAATAATCTCCCTCTTTCCTACATACTCTAACTTGAGCCTCACTATCCTCGTAAAAACTTTTCACTGCTTTCAGTAACCTACCTCCTATACCATACATCTGCAACATCTGCCACATTGCCCCTCTATCCACCCTGTCATACGCCTTTTCCAAATCCATAAATGCCACAAAAGCCTTTTGAGCCTTATCTAAATACATGTACTGTTTATTTATACGTTTCACTATAAACACCTGGTCCACATACCTCCTACCTTTCCAAAAGCCTCCTTGTCCATCTGCTATCCTATTCTATTATTAACCCTTTGAGGGTTGACAGGCCCTCTCTGAGACTTGTTCTCAGGGTCGGCCAAATTTCATAAAAAAAAAATTCTTATGAAAAGATAGAGAATCTTTTCCCAATCATAATGACACCAAAAGTATAAAATTTGATGGAAAACTTACGGAATTGTGCTCTCGCGAAGTTAGCGGTCTCGACGATGTTTACGCATCGGCGATTTTGCCCACTTTGAGCCCTATTTTTTGCCAATTCCAATGTACTAGTCGACAAAATTCATAACTATTTTGCTAGAACTCCATTTTTTCTATCGAATGAGTACAAGAAACTACCCATTTACCAATTTCAACTATCCAATAAAGTGGTCAGAATTTAGCAATTTTGCCAATTTCACACAAATTTCAAATGATGCCAATTTCTGAATAGGGTCCAGAAAAAACAAGAAAGACATTCCTGGCACTGAAATAACAAGTTCTCTGCTCATTAGTCACATCCCCAGTTCCCTCTTATATTTCTTTGGCTTTCCACTTTGAATTTTTATTCTTACAAAAAATAGAAGATTTACTGTTATGCAGACTACTGCATTGGTGTAGAAATGGTATAAATAATATCAGAGCACTTGTGAAAGAATATTAGACTCACCAGTTGACGTGTATTGGACACTGGGCATGATTTGTTTACTTTTGAACTTTGGTAAAAATTTAACATTTCTGCTACTTTGCGCTCAATTTCAAGGTACTTTTCATTGTAAAACCAGTCAAAATCATCTCAATTTCTGTAATATGTCTTCCATTCTATAAAATGAGACCAAGAAAACTAGAACACAAAAAAAAATACCACACGAAAATACAGTGCAAAGTCGCTGTTTTATTCCAAAAACACGGTAAAAAGTTTTTTTTTTTCTCATTACGCACTGTGTGCTGCAGGATTTTTTTTATACTGCTCACACTGACCACATAGACCCATTCTTTCATATGTAGGCCTACCAGCTTTCTCTCACTAGATTTGAGGGCGCTAGAAATTAGGCATACTAGTACGTCAAAAACCCTGGGTCGTAAGCTGTACTAGTATAGCTGAAACACAACGAAATAATCGTAAAATGTGTGAATGAGAATACAAGTTAGTGTTCACTCAAGCATAAACAAAGCTAGACTGCTCACAGCGCCTGCGCGGGGACGCAGACAGAGCGGGAGAGCGGACAGGTCCCGTACCTGGCGGTCAGAAATTAGAGGCGCGTTCGATAATTGGGACACAGTTTGTCCGAAAAAATGGTCTTATTTTTGAAACGTTCGATATTTGATACGTTCAATTTTTGAGGTTCCACTGTATAAGCCACCAAGACAGGGATAGGATAATGGTACTTGTATACCATATCCTCTTCATACCTCCATCGAACTGCTAGGTGTTATGCCAAATATTATTCATTCTGGAGTATTTAACATGTTATATGTTATTTATATTGTTTCTTATGTCATATTAGATCAATTGTGAAAGGTAAATAAGCTGTAGTGTTGATATTAGTGTAATAATAAAGGATATTCTCCTGCTTCATGAGACTGAGTTCATGGCAACTGACAGTGGCTTCAAAGCCACCTTATCTTTAATGGATAATGTACTGTGTAGGTGCTTTACATAATGAGAAGCATTTCTTTTATTCATTGGAACCATGGCTAGGGCTAAAAGTAAGCAGGTTAAAACAATAAATGGAGAAAAAGAAATTGGAATGACTTATACAGCAAATAGCACCACCAAACAGTACCAGCAGGTTGGTGTGGCGACCCTGGAAATTTGAAATTATGCTAGCCAAAATTAGTGCTGAATAACTGAAGGAACTGAATAACTGATTGCCGGATATGTGATGGCGGACCTGTAATGGGAGATTTTAACTTTAGACAAATTGATTGGAACAATATGACAGGAAATCTTGAATCTAGTGACTTTCTTGATGCAGTTCAGGATTGCTTTTTAGAACAGGTTGTGACAGAACCAACTAGAGGAAACAGTCTGCTTGACTTGGTTTTTGCCAACAAAGAATCACTAATTAATATTCTTGAAGTTAATGATGAGCTTGGGGAAAGTGATCACAAATCACTTAGTTTCAATATATCATGGAACTACCAAGATAACTGCAATCAAATCTGTGTCCCAGACTTTCGCTTGGCTGATTTCATGGGACTGAAAAATTACCTGGGTGGGCTAAATTGGGATAACCTGACTATGGGTCAGGTAGGTGATCTTGGTTGCCAGTATGACTTTTTCAGAGCATAGTTCTACCTGGCCAGACAACTTTTGTTTTGACTAGGGAAATTAGATCTAACAAAAATGATCCCAAATGGATGAACAATAGATAAAAACATCTCAAACCATACCCCGGCCCGGGACTGAACCCGCGGTCAGAGACTCTCTGACCGCGGGTTCAATCCCGGCCGGGGTATGGTTTGTTTGCAATTGTGTCATTACAATTTCGTGAGTCATTAAAACATCTCATTGGTCACAAGAGAGGCATATATAGGCGTATCAAAAGAGGGGATGGGCAGTTAAGAAATCAATCCATAAAGGAGGAGACCAAACAGAGTTGAATAACTACAGTGGACCCCCGCATAACGATGGCATCACATAGCGATTTTTCCGCATACCGATTACTTTTATCGCAAAATTTTTGCCGCGCATACCGATTAAAAACCCGCTTACCGATTTTCGTCCGAGACGCGTCCAATGTGCCCTCACATGTGCCGGCCGTCCCATTGTTTACCAGCCAGCCTCCGCGGTAACATCCAAGCATACACTCGGAATATTTCGTATTATTACAGTGTTTTCGGTGCTGTTTCTGGAAAATAAGTGACCATGGGCCCCAAGAAAGCTTCTAGTGCCAACCCTGTGGTAAAAAGGGTGAGAATTAGTATGGAAATTAAGAAAGATTTTGAAGGGTTTGGGGCTAACCCTGAGAAGCCTATGCCAGTTGTGGAATCCATTGTGCCTACTTCAAAGATTAAGGAAATGTGTGCACAGTGGGTTGAACTGCAAACCTTTATAGATGAAAATCACCCTGACACAGCTGTTGCAAGCCGTGCTGGTGACTATTTCAATGACAATGTTATGGCCCATTTTAGGAAAGTCTTGAAGGAACGGGAGGTACAGAGCTCTATGGACAGATTTGTTGTGCGACAGAGGTCCAGTGACTCTCAAGCTGGTCCTAGTGGCATTAAAAGAAGAAGGGAAGTAACCCCAGAAAAGGACTTGCTACCTCAAGTCCTAATGGAAGGGGATTCCCCTTCTAAACAGTAAGAAGATAATGCTCTCCCCTCCTCCCATCCCATCAATCATCACCAGATCTTCAATAAAAGTAAGTGTCATGTAATTGTGCATGCCTTTTTCAGTTTGTGTGTATTAAAATTAACATTTCATGTGGTAAAAAAAAAATTTTTTCATACTTTTGGGCGTCTTGCACGGATTAATTTTATTTCCATTATTTCTTATGGGGAAAATTCATTCGCATAACGATTATTTCGCATAACGATGAGCCCTCTTGCACGGATTAAAATCGTTAACCGGGGGTCCACTGTATAGGCCAATATCCAATTTACACCCTCTCTCAAAAATCTTCGAAAAATTAATTCATAAACGAATCTACTCCTACCTAATCTCCCAAAACATTCTCAACCCCTGCCAATTTGGATTCAGGCCTAATAAAAATACTAATGATGCTATTATACACATGCTAGAACATATATACACTGCAATTGAGAAAAAAGAAGTCCCACTGGGGATCTTCATTGACTTACGTAAAGCTTTTGATACAGTTGACCATGACTTGCTCCACGTAAAATTGTCACACTATGGTATTAGAGGGCACTCCCTCAACTACCTCAAGTCATACCTCAGCAACAGAAGCCAATATGTGTACGCAAATGGGGCAAGCTCTTCCGCTCAACCAATTACAGTTGGTGTCCCACAGGGAAGTGTCCTTGGCCCTCTTCTCTTTCTCCTATACATAAATGACCTACCAAATGCTTCGCAATTACTCAAACCCACACTTTTTGCAGATGACACTACACACGTCTTCTCTCACCCGAGCCCAGTCACGCTAGCCAATACTGTAAACACCGAATTACAGAAAATATCTACCTGGATGAGGACTAACAAACTTACACTAAACATTGACAAAACCTACTTCATTCAGTTTGGAAACAGAGCTACAGATGTACCTCTTAACATAACGATAAACAGATCACCTATCACAAAGCTAACAGAGGGAAAATTCTTAGGAATCCACCTTGATAATAGACTCAAATTTCATACACATATACAACAAATTTCTAAGAAAATTTCCAAGACTGTAGGCATACTATCGAAGATACGGTACTATGTTCCACAGTCAGCCCTCCTGGCCCTATATCACTCTCTAATTTACCCCTATCTCACCTATGGAATTTGTGCATGGGGCTCAACAACAATTAACCATCTCAGACCACTAATTACCCAACAAAAGGCTGCAGTTAGAATGATGATAAATTCTCACTACAGGCAGCACACTCCACCAATATTCAAAACACTCAACCTACTCACCATACAAAACATCCATACTTATTACTGCACCTATTACATACATAGAACACTTAACTCTGATATTAACGCTCCCCTCAAACATCTCCTTGCCAACCTCAACAGAACACATGACCATAACACAAGGCACAGATCACTCTTTGATGTTCCTCGTGTCCATCTCACACTATGCAAAAACTCAATGCACATAAAAGGCCCTAAAATCTGGAATTCATTACCTGTAAATATAAAAGAAACACTACCTGTTTATAAATTCAAGTCTCTTCTCAAAGATCACTTACTCACTCAAAACCAAATAAATACTGAATATCTGAACCTTATAAATTGTATATCTTAAATGTTACTCACAACTATATCACACAAATGTTAAACCTAGGACCCAATCTAACTTTGTTATTTTTTTAAATACACTATCTAACAGAATACTCCATTCTACTGAATGTACAGCAATGCATGCAACCATATGACCTGTCTTTGTAATACTCATTTGTGCTTTATAGTTATCTGTTTACAATAATGTTTTATCACTGATTTCATCATTGCTTAGTTAATCTTAAGTTAATTTTAAGCCAGCCTGTAATGCTATGCATATAAGTGGCTTTGGCATGCTGCTTTTACCTGTATTTTTTTGTACCTCTGTATGTATGCTAAAATTACTAAATAAAATAAAAAATAAAAAAAAGAAAAGCAAAAAGGGATTATGAGGCTAAGGTCGCAAGGGATTCAAAGACTAACCCAAAAGGGTTCTTTCAGGCATACAGAAGTAAGATTAGGGACAAGATAGGCCCACTTAGAGTAACTCTGGTCAGATCACTGACAGTGATAAGGATATGTGTAAAATTTTCAGTACCTACTTCCTCTCAGTTTTTACCCAGGAAAATACTAGCGAAATTCCTGAAATAATAGATTATGTAGAACAGGACGATAATAAACTACGCACGATTATGGTAACTAGTGACACGGTCCTCAGACAAACTGAAGAATTAAAACTTAAATCCCCTGATGAACTGTTTGCAAAGGTGTTAAAAGAACGTAAAGAGGAACTTAGCATACCTTTGGCAAATCTTTTCAACTTACCACTACAAGCTGGCATAGTGCCTGATAAGTGGAAAATGGCAAATGTTATACCTATTTACAATGCACGTGACAGGTACTTAGCTTCGAACTATAGACCAATAAGCCTTTCCTCCATAGTGGGAAAATTTATGGAATCAATAATTTCCAAAGCAATTCATAGCCATCTTGATAGGCACAGATTGATTAATGAATCTGAACACGGTTTTACTAATGGGCTTTCCTGTCTTACGAATTTACTAACTTTTTTCACTAAGGTGTTTGAGGAGGTAGATCATGGTAATGTATATGATATTGTGTATATGGACTTCAGTAAGGCTTTCGATAGAGTTCCACATCAGAGGCTACTGAGGAAACTTAAGGCACAAGGAATAGTAGGAGAAATTTTTCCTGGGTAGAGGCATGGCTGACAAATAGGCAGCAGAGAGTTTGTGTATATGAGGAAAAATCAGAATGGGGGCATATCACAAGCGGTGTTCCTCAGGGGTCAGTGTTGGGCCCGTTGTTGTTCACAATTTACATAAACGACATAGATGAGGGAATAAATAGCGACATAAGCGAATTTGCTGATGACACCAAAATAGGCTGTCCAGTTCATTCTAATGAGGACACTAGAGCACTCCAGGATGATTTGAATAGACTGATGCAATGGTCAGAGAAGTGGCAGATGCAGTTTAATATAGACAAATGCAAAGTTCTAAATGTTGGACAGGAAAACAACCATGCCACATATAAACTAAATAATGTAGATCTTAATACTTCTGATTGCAAAAAGGATTTAGGAGTTCTAGTTAGCAGTAATCTAAAACCAAGTCAAGAGTGCATTAGTGTTCGCAATAAAGCTAACAGAATCCTTGGTTTCATATCTAGAAGTATAAATAATAGAAGTCCTCAGGTTGTTCTTCAACTCTATATATATCCTTGGTTAGGCCTCATTTAGTTTATGCTGCACAGTTCTGGTCACCGTAATACAGAATGGATATAAATGGACTTAAAAACGTACAGAGGAGGATGACAAATTTGATCCCATGTATCAGAAAGCTTCCCTATGAGGATAGACTGAGGGCCCTGGGGATATGATTGAGGTGTATAAATGGAAAACAGGAATAAATGAAGGGTATGTAAATAGCGTGCTGAAAATTTCTGGCTAAGACAGGACTCACAGCAATGGTTTCAAGTTGGAAAAATTCCGATTCAGGAAGGATATAGGAAAGCACTAGTTTGGTAATAGAGTTGTGGATGAGTGGAACAAACTTTCCAGTACAGTTATAGAGGCTAAAACATTGTATAGTTTTAAAAATAGGTTAGATAAATACATGAGTGGGTGTGGGTGGGTGTGAGTTGGACCTGACTAGCTTGTGCTACTAGGTCTGATGCTGTGCTCCTTCCTTAAGTGGAAGTGACCTGACTGGGTGGGTCATTGGGCTAATCCGGAGGGTGGGGGACATAGACCTGCTTCGCGTGGGTCGTTGGACCTGCTGTGGTGTTCCTTCTTTCTTGTGTTCTTATGTTCTTATGAGTGGGTGTGGGTGGGTGTGAAATGGACCTGACCAGCTACTATGTCGGACGCAGTGCTCCTCCCTTAAGTAACGTGTCTGACCTCACTAGGTCAAGGCATTGGCTTAAGCCAGTGGGGAGAATTGGAGCTGCCTCGCATAGACCAGTAGGCCTGTTGCAGTGTTCCTTATTTCTTATGTTCTTATCTTCTTATGAGGGCAAATATTCTATTAGTGAGGCAGATCTGTGAAGGACCTGCCTAGTATGGGCCAACAGGCCTGCTGCAGTGTTCCTCCTTTCATACATTCTTATGTTCAAGTCATACAGTAAGTCTCAAGTCATTCAGTAAGTCTCAAGTCATTCAGTAAACCAGGCAAGTTGTGGAAATTTATTTGGTCCCTAAAGTTCCACAGGACAGATACGACGTACGAAGGGGTCCCAGCATAGCGCCGTAATGGGACAGCTGAGCTGGGTGGCCCTTATACCCCACCCAAAACAAACAGCATTCTCTCTAGTTGGCGTGGATTGTTGGTAGGCATTTATTTAATTTATAGATTTACTCTTCAGGGAAGGAGTAGGTAGTAATAATAATAATGTAGACCTAAGACCTTAACATAGGTAGTAATAGGCCGATAATGTAGGAAAACACTAGGATAAGTTAGCTAGGGAGAACTGGCAGCCCTAGTTTGAACGAAGAGACGAGGGTCTGGAAGAGAGACCAGCTCGTTCTTCTTAAGACAGACACCAACTGGACAAGACGTGCTGTGATCAGCAGACGGCGCCCCCCCCCACGTGTCTTCACATTTGAGACCTAGGGAAATCTGGAAGAGGCACCTCAATGTACAGTAGATGACCTCCGTCAGGCCCATACAGTAAGACAAGACCTCCACTTTATCTCGTAGATTTCTGGCCAGTGTCTGGGGAGAATTGTGAGTGAGTTTGACCTGTGGGCCCGGTGTGCAACAGGCAGTGCATGCCCAGTAAGTACCAATGTCTCAAGGCAGTCTGGAAGCTAGTGTCCGTGTCTGCATAGTTATACTAGGGGATACATACCCTCTTGGATATAGGAATTTCTGAGGTGCAGGCAGGACACTAATAACGATTGAATATTGCAGGAATTAAGGCTCCCGGCAGCACGTGGTTTCTGAGGGGAAGTCCAAAGGGGCTAAGGCTAAGCTTAGGGAAGTTGAAGATCAGGATATATGCTGCAACACCAAGTAAGTTAGTCCTTTATACGTGCATGCAGGCGAGTTTCTTGCAACATCAATCATTTGTGAAAATCTGTCCTATAAGCCACTTGTGAGGCTGAGGTACCCACCTCAGAGCTCGGTGTCAACAGAGTTTGCCAGGGTAGGCGACTCACTTGGAGGTAGTCCACACAAATTTTCACACAAGTCATTCAGTAAGTCAGTCAAGTCATTCAGTAAGTTTCAAGTCATTCAGTAAGTCACCCAAGTCATTCAGGAAGCCAGTCAAGTCATTCAGCCAGTCAAGTCATTCAGTAAGTCAGTCAAGTTGTTCAGTAAGTCAGTCAAGTTCAGTAAGTCAGTGAAATCATTCAGTTAGTGAAGTCGTTCAGTAAGCAAGTCAAGTCATCCAGTGAGTTTCTGGAGTTTATCTGGAGAGAGTTCCGGGGGTCAACGCCCCCGCGGCCCGGTCTGTGACCAGGCCTCCTTAGGTCAGTGTCCCAGGATGTGACCCACACCAGTCGACTAACACCCAGGTACCCATTTTACTGATGGGGAACATAGACAACAGGTGGAAAGAAACACGTCCAATGTTTCTACTCTGGCTGGGAATCGAACCCAGGCCCTCACCGTGTGAAGCGAGAGCGTTAACCACCAGGCCACCAGAGCCACAGTGTCAGTCAAGTCGTTCAGTAAGTCAGTGAAGTCATTCAGTAAGTCAGTCACATCATTCAGTAAGTCAGTCAAGTCGTTCTGTAAGTCAGTCAAGTCATTCAGTAAGTCAGTCAAGTTGCTCAGTAAGTCAGTCAGGTTGTTCAGTAAGTCAGTCAAGACATTCAGTAAGTCAGTCAAGTTGTTCAGTAAGTCAGTCAAATCGTTCAGTAAGTTACTCAAATCGTTCAGTAAGTCAGTCATGTCATTCAGTAAGTCAGTCACATCATTCAGTAAGTCAGTCAAGTCGTTCAATAAGTCAGTCAATTCATTCAGTAAGTCAGTCAAGTCATTCAGTAAGTCACTCAAGTCATTCAGTATGTCAGTCAAGTCGTTCTGTAAGTCAGTCAAGTCATTCAGTAAGTCAGTCAAGTTCAGTAAGTCGGTCATTTCGTTCAGCTAGTCAAGTCATTCAGTAAATCAGTCAAGTCGTTCAGTAAGTCAGTCAGGTTGTTCAGTAAGTCAGTGAAATCATTCAGTAAGTCAGTCAAGTTCAGTAAGTCGGTCATTTCGTTCAGCTAGTCAAGTCATTCAGTAAATCAGTCAAGTCGTTCAGTAGGTCAGTCAAGTCATTCAGTAAGTCAGTCAGGTTGTTCAGTAAGTCAGTCAAGTTCAGTAAGTCAGTGAAATCATTCAGTAAGTCAGTCAAGTCATTCAGGAAGTCAGTCAAGTCATTCAGTAAGTCAGTCAACCAGTAAGTCAGTCATTCAGTCAGTCAGTTATTCAGTAAGTCAGTATTCAATAAGTCAGTCACAAACACATGTTTACCTCTTTTTATATGTACAAAGTAACACTTCATTATGGCCACAGGATGTCTTGTCTAATATCTTTGTTTCCTTCGTTAATCCTAAGACTTAAATGCTTACACCTTTTCTTGCCACTTTGAGCAACACTGGTATGCCTACTGAGTGTCATGATTGCTTGGGCAGATACAAGATATAGCAATTAAAAGATCAAAACAGAATTCACAATCACAAGCTTGCAGCAGAAAAGTTGGACTGGACACGTATGAAGTACGAATGTTGGGGTGGTGGGGTGGTGTTAGGGTGTGGCTAGGGACAGCAGGAGGTCTCCACAACAAGGCAGCCACTTGAAGAATGGGTAGTTTTTTTTTCCTTCCCGCAAACTGAACCGTGTTAAATTCATTATACGACATGTGCCGCAATTCTTCAATCGTGCTATACCCAAATCGTGCCAAATAAACTTGTGCTAAATGACGGTCTACTGTAATTTTTATGTTCTGATAATTACAATTTATAGTAGTTCTTTTGATTTCATAGTCAATCTTTGTTCTGACACTAATATTACATACTGAAATTGTACTCAAATTGTCACTAACACACTGACAGGTGAACATTTCCCCAGCAATATTTTAGACATGCTGGAGTATACATGAAACTTCTTGAAGCATGGTGTTTATGATGAGTGTCACTTATCTGCTGACAAGGTAAGCAGTGGAGTGACATTTGATTTTAGTGCATAATAATAATAATAATAATAATAATAATAATAATAATAATAATAATAATAATAATAATAAGTTCCATTCAAGCATAATATAAGATGTGTGTCACTATCTTATCTTATCACTCCTCTGCTGACAGTGGTGACATATGGTGAGCATCATCCTATCGTATCACTCCACTAATAACAGTGGTGATGTTTGATGAGCATCGCCTTATCTTATCACTCCACTAATGACAGTGGTGACATTTGATGAGCGTATACTGCCTTGCTTATTTGTTTTCACCAATACACATAAACATTGTCTGTCTGTCTGTCTGTCTGCCTGTCTGTCTGTCTAGCTATCTGTCCATCTAGCTCTCCATCTGTCTGTCTAGCTCTCTGTTTATCTGTCTCTGCTTATCTGTCTTTCTGTCTGCTTGTCTCCCTTTCTGTCTCTCTGCTTGTCTCTCTCTCTCTGTCTCAGAGAGGGCCACTCGTGAAGCAACAGGTATTACACACGACGCATCATCACGTCTGGTTCTTGATCAAGTGCAAATACGTACAGTGGACCCTCCCTTTTGGTTGATCTCCGTTATAGCTGATTTCCATTTTCATCGACTTTTTTCAATGATATTTTGGTTCTGTTTTCGTCAGTTGTACGGAACCTGTCTAGTGCCCAGCGAGCAGACAAAGCCACCTCCCACACACATTCTCGGGCAGTGTCACACTGTTTCTCGGTGAGTGAACATATTCTGCCAGGTCATATGAAACATTTTGTAATTATCCATTTTTTTGGCACTTGTTTATTGTGTGTGACTGCTAAACAAGCCACCATGACCCCAAAGAAAGCTCCTAGTGCCAGTTCTTTGGTAAAGAAAGTGAGGAACACCATAGAAATGAAAAAAGAAATTGTTCAAAAATATGATAGTGGCATATGCATTGCTGAACTCGGCAGGATGTACGGGAAGGTGCCATCAACAATCAGCTCCATTGTGGGAAAGAGAAAAGAAATTGTGGAAGCTGTTGTTGCATGGCGATCTCATAAAGAAACTGCCTGAAAAAAGTGCTGATGTTGGAAAATTTAAGGTCAGCAAAGGCTGGATCGAAAAATTCAAAGAAGCGAAGTGGCATACACAGTGTTGTAAGGCATGGGGAGGGTGCCAGTTCTGATAAACAAGTGGCTGAAAAATTCATCTGGGAATTCAAAGGTTATGTAGAGGCTGAGAAATTCCAACCCCAACATGTGTTCAGTTGTGACGAAACAAGCCTGTTTTGGAAGAAAATGCCAAAGAGGACCTACATCACACAGGAGGAAAAGGCACTTTTGGCTTTTTTGGGGCTCTCAGGAATGTAACCCTATTTTTCCTGGAAGTCCTTCAGTTCATCTAACATGGTTTTACCCAACACAGTGTTTTCAGGAACATAACTACTGTGTTAAATGACGGTCTACTGTATATAACATATAAAAACAAAAAAAAAAGGTATACTGGCAACACTTCTGCAAGGGACAGGACTCGATGTTGCCTTCACGTGAGCATCCAGTGCCAACTTCGTGGCCTCATATCTCAGTAAGTACTGACCCTAAATTTGTTTTCTTTATCCTAAAATACTTAGAAAAATGTGCACTTTATTTCTATAAAAAAATATTCAAAATATTTGGGGCGCTGGGCAAGAGAACGTACATACACGTTTGGACCGTTTACCTGGAGTTTACCTGGAGAGAGTTCCGGGGGTCAACGCCCCCACGGCCCGGTCTGTGACCAGGCCGCGGTTAATATCAGAATTGTTTTGTGTACATAATATGCACAAAAGTATGAGTGATATTTTTTTTTGTATTTTAAGTATGTTAAAGTTTTTAAGAGTGGGGGAGTGTATTTCCTGGCATTAGACTGAGTGATCATTCATACAGCCAATTTTTGTTGAGTTTTTATTGGATTTAGGTGATCTGCTATAATGGATCTTCAGGCATAAATAGCATACATAGGTGAGGTAAGAATAGATTAGAGTAGTACAGTGGACCCCTGGTTTACGATATTATTTCATTCCAGAAGTATGTTCAGGTGCGAGTACTGACCGAATTTGTTCCCATAAGGAATATTGTGAATTAAATTAGTCCATTTCAGACCCCCAAACATACACATACAAACGCACTTACATAATTAGTCGCATTGGGAGCTGATCATAAACCGGGGGTCCACTGTATATTGTAATGGTGCTCGGGACTGTTTCCCAGGAAATGTTTGAAAGCATATCCTGGTCAATCCCAGGATTGTTGATAGTAAATTTACTAAACATTCCTTCCTTCAAGAACCAGAAATAATAGATTAAAGTTGGATAAATTTAGATATAGAAAGGACATAGGAAAGTACTGGTTTTCAAACACAGTTGTGGATACTGACCTCAGTATGCTGAGGTCAGTGGTCACCTGCGGTCATACCTGCCTAAGCTCTTGGGAGTTAGCGTGGGCTGTTACCAAGCACCATGGCTTGTTGTAGTGTTTTAGAATCTCAGGTTCAAGTGTTGAAGGAGATTCTGCTTCTTCAGGAGGAAAATAGGAGGCTGACAGTATTTTAATAGTAGAGCATTCTCTGTAAATATATAGCATCACTTTTAGAATAAAGTTTGGATATTTGAAGATGTGTACCACTCTACAGACAGTGATAAAGTGTGTTAGACAATATATGCAGGTGTGAAGATCTCAAACTGCATATCTGAGTGTGGATGTGGCATTGGGAAGGTTGGAGGGAGGGCTGCTGGATAGTACAGGTCTGACCATAGAAGTAGTTAGGTCTAAAGGAGGATCCCAGTCACTTATGTAGCATCTTGCCTAGAGAAATTGGGCAGTGAATGGATATTGGGCAATTGGTATAAATTGCTGGCTAGACAGGTACTGCAAGGGCTTGCCGTCCCATTCTTGTGATGAATGGTTTGAAAAACCGACAAGTTGAAGATTGAGACACTTATGCAGCATATGGGAATCTTTATTCAGGAAACGTTTCGCCACACAGTGGCTTCATCAGTCCAATACAAAGAGGAAGGCGTAAGGAGAGGAGGAGAATGAGGTAATCAGTCCCTCAACCTGGAGTCGATGTGTTCAGTCCATCAATCTTGTAGAATGTACAGCATAGGGCCGTAGACGTGGCTTATATACTGTAGTGAGGTGACGTGAAGCAGATGGAGGCGGGGTCATAGTGGTACCATCCACTAGTCGAAGTAGGTCTTCGTCCAAAGGTTGAACAAGTGTTGAAGAATTCTTTGTAACAAGACCCCATGATGCTGCCGTGTCTGACAGTTGTGATGAATGGTTTGAAAAACCGACAAGTTGAAGATTGAGACACTTATGCAGCATATGGGAATCTTTATTCAGGAAACGTTTCGCCACACAGTGGCTTCATCAGTCCAATACAAAGAGGAAGGCGTAAGGAGAGGAGGAGAATGAGGTAATCAGTCCCTCAACCTGGAGTCGATGTGTTCAGTCCATCAATCTTGTAGAATGTACAGCATAGGGCCGTAGACGTGGCTTATATACTGTAGTGAGGTGACGTGAAGCAGATGGAGGCGGGGTCATAGTGGTACCATCCACTAGTCGAAGTAGGTCTTCGTCCAAAGGTTGAACAAGTGTTGAAGAATTCTTTGTAACAAGACCCCATGATGCTGCCGTGTCTGACAGTTGTGATGAATGGTTTGAAAAACCGACAAGTTGAAGATTGAGACACTTATGCAGCATATGGGAATCTTTATTCAGGAAACGTTTCGCCACACAGTGGCTTCATCAGTCCAATACAAAGAGGAAGGCGTAAGGAGAGGAGGAGAATGAGGTAATCAGTCCCTCAACCTGGAGTCGATGTGTTCAGTCCATCAATCTTGTAGAATGTACAGCATAGGGCCGTAGACGTGGCTTATATACTGTAGTGAGGTGACGTGAAGCAGATGGAGGCGGGGTCATAGTGGTACCATCCACTAGTCGAAGTAGGTCTTCGTCCAAAGGTTGAACAAGTGTTGAAGAATTCTTTGTAACAAGACCCCATGATGCTGCCGTGTCTGACAGTTGTGATGAATGGTTTGAAAAACCGACAAGTTGAAGATTGAGACACTTATGCAGCATATGGGAATCTTTATTCAGGAAACGTTTCGCCACACAGTGGCTTCATCAGTCCAATACAAAGAGGAAGGCGTAAGGAGAGGAGGAGAATGAGGTAATCAGTCCCTCAACCTGGAGTCGATGTGTTCAGTCCATCAATCTTGTAGAATGTACAGCATAGGGCCGTAGACGTGGCTTATATACTGTAGTGAGGTGACGTGAAGCAGATGGAGGCGGGGTCATAGTGGTACCATCCACTAGTCGAAGTAGGTCTTCGTCCAAAGGTTGAACAAGTGTTGAAGAATTCTTTGTAACAAGACCCCATGATGCTGCCGTGTCTGACAGTTGTGATGAATGGTTTGAAAAACCGACAAGTTGAAGATTGAGACACTTATGCAGCATATGGGAATCTTTATTCAGGAAACGTTTCGCCACACAGTGGCTTCATCAGTCCAATACAAAGAGGAAGGCGTAAGGAGAGGAGGAGAATGAGGTAATCAGTCCCTCAACCTGGAGTCGATGTGTTCAGTCCATCAATCTTGTAGAATGTACAGCATAGGGCCGTAGACGTGGCTTATATACTGTAGTGAGGTGACGTGAAGCAGATGGAGGCGGGGTCATAGTGGTACCATCCACTAGTCGAAGTAGGTCTTCGTCCAAAGGTTGAACAAGTGTTGAAGAATTCTTTGTAACAAGACCCCATGATGCTGCCGTGTCTGACAGTTGTGATGAATGGTTTGAAAAACCGACAAGTTGAAGATTGAGACACTTATGCAGCATATGGGAATCTTTATTCAGGAAACGTTTCGCCACACAGTGGCTTCATCAGTCCAATACAAAGAGGAAGGCGTAAGGAGAGGAGGAGAATGAGGTAATCAGTCCCTCAACCTGGAGTCGATGTGTTCAGTCCATCAATCTTGTAGAATGTACAGCATAGGGCCGTAGACGTGGCTTATATACTGTAGTGAGGTGACGTGAAGCAGATGGAGGCGGGGTCATAGTGGTACCATCCACTAGTCGAAGTAGGTCTTCGTCCAAAGGTTGAACAAGTGTTGAAGAATTCTTTGTAACAAGACCCCATGATGCTGCCGTGTCTGACAGTTGTGATGAATGGTTTGAAAAACCGACAAGTTGAAGATTGAGACACTAGCATTCATCTGGCTTTATCAAGGCCTGGCTGGCACATGCTGTTACAGGAATGGCTTCAACACTGTTCAACACTGAACGAACCTGCGCCATTGTGAATGTACCTGTTCCCTCCATCTGTGCCGTCACCTCACTGGCTGCTATAAGCTTCCGATCTCGGCTTGAATTGATGGACTGAACACATCGACGGAACAGAAGGACTGTTCTGATATATATACTAAGCCTTCCTCTTTATGTGGACTGATGAAGCTGCTGAGCGATGGTAAAATTCCCCGCTATGCTGCATAGTGTCTCGATCTTCAACATTAGGTCAAGCCATTCTCACGGCTTGTCGAACGACATCGTGGTCTTTATTACAAAAGGAATTCATTCAACACTTGTTCAACCTTTTGGACGAACTAAGCTTTGCAATTGATGGTACCACTGCTGTTCCGGCCTCCGTAACTCGCGTCACCTCGCTACGGCTATAAACCGAATCTCTGGCCTATCTTTAGCTGCTGCAAGATTGATGGACTGGTATGGAACTCGAATTTGAGGATTGTTACCTCATTATACTCTCACTAAGCGCTACGTGTTGGACTGGGTAACCACTGTGTGGCAAACATTCCTGATAAGATTCCCATGTCTTTGCATGAGTGTCTCAATCTTCAACTGCCAGGACCTCAAACCATCACAACTGTCGAACACGGCAACATCATGGTCTTGTTACAGGTCTTCAGCATGTTCAAGCCTTTGGACGAACCTACTTCGACTGGTGAATGGTGCCACCCTTGACCCGCTCCATCTGCTTTCATTCACCTCGCTGCAGTATGTAAGCCACGTCTGCAACCTGCTGCACACGGCAGCATCATGGGGTCTTGTTACAAAGAATTCTTCAACACTTGTTCAACCTTTGGACGAAGACCTACTTCGACTAGTGGATGGTACCACTATGACCCCGCCTCCATCTGCTTCACGTCACCTCACTACAGTATATAAGCCACGTCTACGGCCCTATGCTGTACTTTCTACAAGATTGATGGACTGAACACATCGACTCCAGGTTGAGGGACTGATTACCTCATTCTCCTCCTCTCCTTACGCCTTCCTCTTTGTATTGGACTGATGAAGCCACTGTGTGGCGAAACGTTTCCTGAATAAAGATTCCCATATGCTGCATAAGTGTCTCAATCTTCAACTTGTCGGTTTTTCAAACCATTCATCACAACTGTCAGACACGGCAGCATCATGGGATCTTGTTACAAAGAATTCTTCAACACTTGTTCAACCTTTGGACGAAGACCTACTTCGACTAGTGGATGGTACCACTATGACCCCGCCTCCATCTGCTTCACGTCACCTCACTACAGTATATAAGCCACGTCTACGGCCCTATGCTGTACTTTCTACAAGATTGATGGACTGAACACATCGACTCCAGGTTGAGGGACTGATTACCTCATCCTCCTCCTCTATTTACGCCTTCCTCTTTGTATTGGACTGATGAAGCCACTGTGTGGCGAAACGTTTCCTGAATAAAGATTCCCATATGCTGCATAAGTGTCTCAATCTTCAACTTGTCAGTTTTTCAAACCATTCGTCACAACTGTCAGACACGGCAGCATCATGGGGTCTTGTTACAAAGAATTCTTCAACACTTGTTCAACCTTTGGACGAAGACCTACTTCGACTAGTGGATGGTACCACTATGACCCCGCCTCCATCTGCTTCACGTCACCTCACTACAGTATATAAGCCACGTCTACGGCCCTATGCTGTACTTTCTACAAGATTGATGGACTGAACACATCGACTCCAGGTTGAGGGACTGATTACCTCATTCTCCTCCTCTCCTTACGCCTTCCTCTTTGTATTGGACTGATGAAGCCACTGTGTGGCGAAACGTTTCCTGAATAAAGATTCCCATATGCTGCATAAGTGTCTCAATCTTCAACTTGTCGGTTTTTCAAACCATTCATCACAACTGTCAGACACGGCAGCATCATGGGGTCTTGTTACAAAGAATTCTTCAACACTTGTTCAACCTTTGGACGAAGACCTACTTCGACTAGTGGATGGTACCACTATGACCCCGCCTCCATCTGCTTCACGTCACCTCACTACAGTATATAAGCCACGTCTACGGCCCTATGCTGTACTTTCTACAAGATTGATGGACTGAACACATCGACTCCAGGTTGAGGGACTGATTACCTCATTCTCCTCCTCTCCTTACGCCTTCCTCTTTGTATTGGACTGATGAAGCCACTGTGTGGCGAAACGTTTCCTGAATAAAGATTCCCATATGCTGCATAAGTGTCTCAATCTTCAACTTGTCGGTTTTTCAAACCATTCATCACAACTGTCAGACACGGCAGCATCATGGGGTCTTGTTACAAAGAATTCTTCAACACTTGTTCAACCTTTGGACGAAGACCTACTTCGACTAGTGGATGGTACCACTATGACCCCGCCTCCATCTGCTTCACGTCACCTCACTACAGTATATAAGCCACGTCTACGGCCCTATGCTGTACTTTCTACAAGATTGATGGACTGAACACATCGACTCCAGGTTGAGGGACTGATTACCTCATTCTCCTCCTCTCCTTACGCCTTCCTCTTTGTATTGGACTGATGAAGCCACTGTGTGGCGAAACGTTTCCTGAATAAAGATTCCCATATGCTGCATAAGTGTCTCAATCGAGAGGGTAATTGATGACTTGTCTAGGAATTTAAACTGATAGATTATAGAGGTATGGGTGTTTGTGGGAAACAATCAGGCTGCAGCATTAGGGTTAAAAACAGCACTTATTACCGGGATACCTCAGGGATCTGTTTAAAAGACAATATTCAAAATAAAGTTGCTAGTAATGGCAAATCAATTGATCAACTAACAAAGAGAGATGGTGGAGGGCAACGAATGACTAGCTCCCTTAAGGTTTACTATACAAATAGTAGAAGTCTAAGAAATAAGATAGAAGAGCTAAGATCACTTGCAAGTGTAGGTAATATAGATATTATTGGTATAACAGAGACCTGGTTCAACCTGAAAGATAGAGATATGCCTTCTGAATGCAACATACAGGGTTATAAACTATTCCACACTGATAGGGTCAACAGGAAGGGTGGTGGAGTGGCAATATATGTCAGAGAAAATTTAAATTGTTGTCTTAGATATGATATAAGATTAGAAACATAGAACACAGAAAAATTCATAAGGCATCTAGATATGAAAATATTGTGATAATGGGAGATTTTAACTTTAGACAAATTGATTGGAACAATATGAAAGGAAACCTTGAGTCTAGTGACTTTCTTGATACGGTTCAGGATTGCTTTTTAGAACAGGTTGTGACAGAACCAACTAGAGGAAAAAATCTGCTTGACTTGGTTCTTGCCAACAAAGATTCACTAATTAATAATCTTGAGGTTAATGATGAGCTTGGGGAAAGTGATCACAAATCACTTAGTTTCAATATATCATGGAATTACCCAGATAACTGCAATCAAATCTCTGTCCCAGATTTTCGCTTGGCTGACTTCATGGGGCTGAAAAATTACCTGGGTGGGCTAAATTGGGATGTCCTGACTATGGGTCAGGTAAGTGATCTTGGTTGCCAATATGACATTTTTCAGAGCATAGTTCTAGCTTCCCAGACAACTTTTGTTCCGAGTAGGGAAATTAGATCTAACAAAAATGATCCCAAATGGATGAAAAATTAAAACATCTCACTGGTCAAAAAAAAGGCATATATAGTCATATCAAAAGAGGGAATGGGAAGTTAAGAAATCAATATATTCAATTAAAGAGAGAAATAAAGAAAGGAATAAGAAAAGTAAAAAGGGATTATGAGGCTAAGGCCGCAGGGATTCAAAGACTAACCCAAAACGGTTCTTTCAGGTATACAGAAGTAAGATTAGGGACAAGATTGGCCCACTTAAGAGTAACTCTGGTCAGATCACTGACAGTGATAAGGATATGTGTGAAATTCTCAATACCTACTTCCTCTCAGTTTTCACCCAGGAAAATACTAGCGATATTCCTGAAATAATAGATTATGTAGAACAGGATAATAAACTATGTATGATTGCGGTAACTAGTGACATGGTCTGCAGACAAATAGAGAAACTAAAACTGAACAAATCTCCAGAGGCCCTGATGAACTGTTTGCAAGGGTGTTAAAGGAATGTAAAGAGGAACTTAGCATGCCTTTGGCTAATCTTTTTAACATATCACTACAAACTGGCATAGTGCCTGATAAGTGGAAAATGGCAAATGTAATACCTATTTACAAGGCAGGTGACAGGTCCTTGGCTTAGAACTATAGACCAATAAGCCTTACCTCTATAGTGGGAAAATTTACGGAATCAATACTGCTGAAGTAATTTGTAGCCATCTTGATAGGCACAGATTGATTAATGAATCTCAACACGGTTTAACAAAGGGGTGTTCCTGTCATACAAATTTACTAACTTTTTTCACTAAGGTGTCTGAGGAGGTAGATCATGGTAATGTATACAGTGGACCCCCGCATACCGGACGCATCGCATACCGTACAATCCGCATACCGGACGCTTTGATCGCAAAAATTTTGCCTCGCATACCGCCCAAAAACCCGCTCACCGCCCTTCGTCCGAGACGCGTCCAATGTGCGGCCTGAGCCACGCTCACATGTTCCGCCGGTGGCATTGTTTACCAGCCAGCCTCCGCGGTAACATCCAAGCATACAATCGGAACATTTCGTATTATTACAGTGTTTTTGGTGATTTTTTCTGGAAAATAAGTGACCATGGGCCCCAAGAAAGCTTCTAGTGCCAACCCTACAGCAATAAGGGTGAGAATTACTATGGAGATGAAGAAAAAGATCATTGATAAGTATGAAAGTGGAGTGCGTGTCTCCGAGGTGGCCAGGTTGTATAATAAACCCCAATCAACCATCGCTACTATTGGTGGTACAGCTGCTGCTGCTGCTGTACCACCATCAGCTGCTGCTGCACTGTCAGCTGCTGCTGCACTGTCAGCTGCTGCTGCACTGTCAGCTGCTGCTGCTGTACCACCATCAGCTGCTGCTGCTGCTGTAGTACCGTCTGCTGCTGCTGTAGCATCGTCTGCTGCTGCTGTAGCATCGTCTGCTGCTGCTGTAGCATCGTCTGCTGCTGCTGTAGCATCGTCTGCTGCTGCTGTAGCATCGTCTGTTGCTGCTGTAGCATCGTCTGTTGCTGCTGTACCACCGTCAGCTGCTGCTGCTGCTGTAGCATCATCTGCTGCTGCTGCTGCTGTAGCATCGTCTGCTGCTGCTGTAACATCGTCAGTTGCTGCTGTAGCATCGTCTGCTGCTGCTGTAGCATCATCTGTTGCTGCTGTAGCATCGTCTGTTGCTGCTGTACCACCGTCAGCTGCTGCTGCTGTAGCATCGTCTGCTGCTGCTGTAGCATCATCTGCTGCTGATGTAGCATCGTCTGCTGCTGCTGTAGCATCGTCTGCTGCTGCTGTAGCATCGTCTGTTGCTGCTGTAGCATCGTCTGTTGCTGCTGTAGCATCGTCTGTTGCTGCTGTACCACCGTCAGCTGCTGCTGCTGCTGTAGCATCGTCAGCTGCTGCTGCTGCTGTAGCATCGTCTGCTGCTGCTGTAGCATCGTCTGTTGCTGCTGTAGCATCGTCTGTTGCTGCTGTACCACCGTCAGCTGCTGCTGCTGCTGTAGCATCGTCTGCTGCTGCTGTAGCATCGTCTGTTGCTGCTGTAGCATCGTCTGTTGCTGCTGTACCACCGTCAGCTGCTGCTGCTGCTGTAGCATCGTCTGCTGCTGCTGTAGCATCGTCTGTTGCTGCTGTAGCATCGTCTGTTGCTGCTGTACCACCGTCAGCTGCTGCTGCTGCTGTAGCATCGTCTGCTGCTGCTGCTGCTGTAGCATCGTCTGCTGCTGCTGTAACATCGTCAGTTGCTGCTGTAGCATCGTCTGCTGCTGCTGCTGCTGTAGCATCGTCTGCTGCTGCTGCTGCTGTAGCATCGTCTGCTGCTGCTGTAACATCGTCAGTTGCTGCTGTAGCATCGTCTGCTGCTGCTGTAGCATCGTCTGCTGCTGCTGTAACATCGTCAGTTGCTGCTGTAGCATCGTCTGCTGCTGCTGCTGCTGTAACATCGTCAGTTGCTGCTGTAGCATCGTCTGCTGCTGCTGTAGCATCGTCTGTTGCTGCTGTAGCATCGTCTGCTGCTGCTGTAACATCGTCAGCTGCTGCTGCTGCTGTAACATCGTCTGTTGCTGCTGTAACATCGTCTGCTGCTGCTGTACCACCGTCAGCTGCTGCTGCTGCTATAGCACCGTTGTTGGTGTGGCTTATTGAGAATACCAAGAAACAATTAACCCCAGAGGATTTGCCACCCAGGATAGCCCAAAAAAGTCAGTGTCATCGAAGACTGTCTAACTTATTTCCATTGGGGTCCTTAATCTTGTCTCCCAGGATGCAACCCACACCAGTCGACTAACACCCAAGTGAACAGGGAAAATGCCTGGAACTAGTGCTCATATTGGTGAATTTAGAGCCAGCAAAGGTTGGTTTGAGAGATTTAAGAATCGTAGTGGCATACACAGTGTGATAAGGCCTGTTCTGGAAGAAAATGCCAAACAGGACCTACAGTACTCAGGAGGAAAAGGCACTCCCAGGACACTGTCTCATCAGTCATTGCTGCATCTTCAATAAAGGTAAGTGTCATTTATTCTTCATTTAGTAGAGTAGTACATGCACAATATATATTGTGCATGTACTACTCTACTATTGTGCATGTATCCTTCTCTTTGTGTGTAGGAAAATGTATATTTCATGTGGTAAAATTTTTTTTTTTCATACTTTTGGGTGTCTTGCACGGATTAATTTGATTTCCATTATTTCTTATGGGGAAAATTCATTCGCATACCGAACATTTCGCATAACAGCCAGCCCTCTTGCACGGATTAAGGTCGCTATGCGGGGGTCCACTGTATATGATCTTGTGTATATGGGTACAGTAAGGCTTTCGATAGAGTTCCACACTAGAGACTAATGAGGAAACTTAAGGCACACAGAATAGGAGGAGAAATTTTTTCCTGGGTAGAGGCATGGCTGACAAATAGGTAGAAGAGAGTTTGCATAAATGGGGAGAAATCAGAATTGGGGCACGTCACAAGCGGTGTTCCTCAGGGGTCAGTGTTGGGCCCATTGTTGTTCACAATTTACATAAACGACATAGATGAGGGAATAAATAGTGACATAAGCAAATTTGCTGATGATACCAAAATAGGCCGTCCAATTCATTCTAAAGAGGACATTACAGCACTCCAGGATGATTTGAATAGACTGATGCAATGTTCGGAGAAGTGGCAGATGCACATATAAACTAAATAATATAGATCTTAATACTGACTGCGAAAAGGATTTAGGAGTTCTGGTTAGCAGTAATCTAAAACCAAGACAACAGTGCATTAGTGTTTGCAATAAAGCTAACAGAATTCTTGTCTTCATATCTAGAAGTATAAATAATAGAAGTCCTCAGGTTGTTCTTCAACTCTATATATCCTTGGTTAGGCCTCATTTAGACTATGCTGCTCAGTTCTGGTCACCGTATTACAGAATGGATATAAATGCTCTGGAAAACGTACAGAGGAGGATGACAAAGATGATCCCATGTATCAGAAATCTTCCCTACGAGGATAGACTGAGGGCCTTGAATCTGCGCTCTCTCGAATGGGGTAGAATTAGAGGGGATATGATCGAGGTGTATACATGGAAAACAGGAATAAATAAAGGGGATGTAAATAGTGTGCTGAAAATTTCCAGCCAAGACAGGACTCGCAGCAATGGTTTCAAGTTGGAAAAATTCAGATTCAGGAAGGACATAGGAATGCACTGGTTTGGTAATAGAGTTGTGGATGAGTACAGTTATTCAGGCTAAAACGTTGTGTAAGATAAGATAAGATAAGATAAGATTTCGTTCAGATTTTTAACCCTGGAGGGTTAGCCACCCAGGATAACCCAAGAAAGTTAGTGCGTCATCAAGGACTGTCTAACTTACTTCCATTGGGGTCCTTAATCTTGTCCCCCAGGATGCGACCCACACCAGTCGATTAACACCCAGGTACCTATTTGCTGCTAGGTGAACAGGACAACAGGTGTAAGGAAACGTGTCGAATGTTTCCACCCGCCGGGAATTGAACCCGGGCCCTTCGTGTGTGAAGCTGGAGCATTAGCTGGACCTGACTAGCTTGTGCTGCTGGGTCTGGTGCCGTGCTCCATCCTTGAGTGGAGATAACCAGACTGGGTGGGTCATTGGGCTAATCCGGGGGGGGGGGGTCATTGGGCTAATCCAGGGGGGGACACGGTCCTGCTCTGCATGGGTCAGTAGGCCCATTGCAGTGTTCCTTCTTTCTTATGTTCTTATGCATGGAACAATCTTCCGAGTAAGGTTATCGAGAGGGGGACCTTGGGTGGCTTTAAAAAGAATTTGGACAAATATATGAGTGGGAGGGGCTGGGTTTGATTGGTTTCCCAGGGTACAGGAGGATATTCTTGGGTAGCTTTGGGTAGGGGTTGTTTTGATAAGGACCTGCCTTGTAGGTGCCAGTAGGCCTTCTGCACTGTTCCTCCATTCTTATGTTCCCATTAGCTATCTCTTAGCTTGTCCAAATATGAATTTATGTTTTCTTACACGTAAATGATCAGAGTTTATTGTACTTGAGATTGTTGTCTCTGATTAGTTCCTCATTGTTTAACCCTTTGACTGTCGCAACCCCCAATCCTGAGGCGTCTCCTGGTGTCACTAAATTTCAAAAAAAAAAAAAATATTTTTTCTTATGAAATGATAGAGAATCTTTTCCCGATTGTAATGACACCAAAAAAAACGAAATTTGATGGAAAACTGACGGAATTATGCTCTCGCGAAGTTAGCGACCTCGGCAATATTTACAAATCAACAATTTCGCCCACTTTGAGCCCTATTTTCGGCTAATTCCATTGTTCCAGTCGACCAAACTCATAGCTATTTCTTTAGAACTCCATTTTTTCTATCGATTGAGTACAAGAAACTGCCCATTTACCGATTTCAACTACCCAATAATGTGGTCAGAAATTTGCAATTTGGCCAATTTCACGAAAACTAAAAAATATGACAATTTCAAAATAAGGTCCAGAATGAACAATGCAGACATTCCTGGCTCTAAAATTACATTTTTCTTTGTTCATCAGTCACATCTCCAAGCCCCTCTGATATTACTCTTGCTTTCTATTTTGATTTTTTATTCAAACAAAAAATAGAAGACTTACTATTATGCAGACTACTGCAATACTGTAATAATTGTATAAATAACATCAACCCATTCATGACTGCATATTAGAATGGCTAGTTGGACATTTATTGGACAATGACATCATTTGTTTACTTTTGAACATTGGCAAAAATCAAACATTTTCCCTACTTTGAGCTCCATTTCCAGGTTCTTTTTATAGTAAAATCAATCAAAATCACCTCTACTTCTGTAATATGTTTTCCATTCTATCAAATGAGACCAAGAAAACGAGAATACAACCATAAATACTATACGAGAACAGACCACAAAGTCGGCATTTTAATTAAAAAAAATGGTCGGAGTTTTTTTTTCTCATTATGCACTGCGTGCTCCAGGATTTATTTTATATGGTGCACACTGACCACACAGACCCATTCTCTCACATGTGGGCCTACCAGCTTTCTCCTGCTTGATTTGAAGCCGCTAGAATTTATGAGTATATATACGTCATACACGGTACCTCGTAAGACGTATATATACGGCCGCGACAGTCAAAGGGTTAAGATGTTCATTTTCATTTCAAGTAGGTTCTGTTATCTATTGGTTCAATGCAAACTTTTCAGTCTTGGAAGCTCCTCGTATTATTTCCCCATGCAGTATTGCTCATCGCTGGAGCAAAATGTATGAAGGACCAAGAATAGAAAGTAGAAGTTCAAATGGACTAGAATATTTATTATTTATTTTATTAACACACTGGCCATCTCCCACTAAGGCAGGGTGGCCTGAAAAAGAAAAATTTTCATCATTCACTCCATCAATGTCTTGCCAGAGGTGCACTTACACTACAGTTATAAAACTGTAACATGAACACCTTGCCTTCAGAGTGCAGACACTCTACTTCCCATCTCCAGAACCCAAGTCCAGCCTGTGGTTTCCCTTAATCCATTCATAAATGTTACCTTGCTCACACTCCAACAGCATGTCAAATCCTTAAAACCATTTGTCTCCATTCTCTCCTATCTAACATGCTCATGCATGCTTGCTGGAAATCCAAGCCCCTCGCACACAAAACTTCCTTTACCCCGTCCAACCTTTCCTAGGCCAACCCTATTTGCAAGAATATTCTGGAAACATCCCTAAAAATAGGTTATTACTATACTAGATGATCTATGAGTAGAGGTGGGGTCCAAAGTGCAAGAGCTCGACCCTATACACACACCTAGATGAAAACACCACAATGTGTACAAAAGAATGGTCCTTACCATCATTAATGAGCTGTGAGTGATATTTGAATTTCTTCAGTGGTCAACAGTGGGTCTGGAGTGATGTTGCATGTGGACAGTGATGAAATAGTGAGGCAACGTGGTTTTGCTTGTGGTTGTCTGTGGAACTGGATGTGATGTTGCCTGTGTTAAAGATAATTACATGAATTATAGTGAACAAGTAATAACACATTCAGTGTCACAGATGTAGATCAATGTCTTAATTACATCACCCTCAAATATGATGTGAGTGGTAAATTTTTCCCTAGACATAAGAGTGTCTGTGTAGCGCATGTGCACAGTGTAAAGAAAGTAAGTAAGTAATTTTATTCAGGTATACACAAATACAGTTACATAGATTATCATACATATAACAGCATATGTGTAAAGAACCTAGGATAATCCAAAAAGTCAGAGTGACTTATTTCCATTGGGGTCCTTTTTACCTTATTATTATAAAATAAAGGAGATAATATCTTATTATTATTCTATAATGGAGATAACATCTCGTTATCATACTATTAAGACTATCATCTACTACACGAGGGTCATTAAGACTATCTACAATACGAGAATCATTACTAGGAATAGGGTAAAGTTACACACGTGTTAGCTAAACAAATAAAAAATCTTTCACTTCCCTTTCTGTAGCTACATTCATCAGACACCTTTAGGCACTCTTCTTGAATTGGTTCATGCTATGACTGGCTCTGACATGTGCGGGCAGTCTGTTCCATTCCTTTATTGCTGTACAATAAAAGGTGTTTGAAGCCTGGCCACTGACTGTGGGTACTACAAAGTTGTGCTCTCTCCCCCTAGTACTATGATTGCTTTGGTTCCCAACCTTGACAAAACTGGCAGCAAGATATTCTGGACACTGTTTGTGAGCAATTTTAAATATATGATTTAGCTTCAGTTGTTTTACTCTGACTTCAACATTCAGCATACGTACCTAACTACTGTAATTCATTCTGGCCTACATGCTCTCTTGGTCCCAGGTCCAGGATGAATCTTACAATTTTGTTATGGGTGATTTGCAGACTATCTTTCAGTTTTTTTGTCAAGGCAGAGTACCATGAAGAGTAAGCGTAATCACTATGACACTGTATAAGGGCTAGACATAGGGTCTTGTGAGCCTCAGTAGGTAGACATTGTGCTTGTCTATAGAGGAATTTCAGTCTGGCATTTGCTTTCTTTACTACACTGTTCCCTATCAATTCTCCTATCATGCATGGGTCAAATAGGATTCCCAGATATTTTACTGATGAAACTGAAGTGATGGGCTCCCCATTACACTGGACATTAAAATTATTTACCCTTCTCAGTTTATGTCTCTTGCCAAAGCGAATGGCTTCAGTTTTCCCGAGGTTTAATGGTAGTTTGTTGTCTACTAACCATTTGCTGCAGGACTCCAGTTCCAGTGTTAATACATCAGCTATATATTGTGGGTCTTTGCATGACACTAACAGAGCACTGTCATCTGCATACAGTAGGAGTTTGCACTTGACACTGATGGGCATGTCGTTAACAGAGCATAGGAATAATAAGGGATCCAGAATACTACCTTGGGGAACTCCACATGCTATCGGCAGGGGTTCTGATTCCGTTTTGCTGATTTTGACAATTTGTCTCCTATTGCTAAGGTAGGACTTAAACCAGTCTACAGAATCTATACCGATAGCTTGAAGTTTCTTACATAATATATTGTTTACCTGGAGACATTTAGCTCTGGAGTTTACCTGGAGAGAGTTCCGGGGGTCAACGCCCCCGCCGCCCGGTCTGTGACCAGGATTCCTGGTGGATCAGAGCCTGATCAAGCAGGCTGTTGCTGCTGGCTTCACGCAAACCAACGTACGAGCCACAGCCCGGCTGGTCAGGAACCGACTTTAGGTGCTTGTCCAGTGCCAGCTTGAAGACTGCCAGGGATCTGTTGGTAATCCCCCTTATGTATGCTGGGAGGCAGTTGAACAGTCTCGGGCCCCTGACACTTATTGTATGGTCTCTTAACGTGCTAGTGACACCCCTGCTTTTCATTGGGGGGATGGTGCATCGTCTGCCAAGTCTTTTGTTTTCGTAGTGAGTGATTTTCGTGTGCAAGTTCGGTACTAGTCCCTCTAGGATTTTCCAGGTGTATATAATCATGTATCTCTCCCTCCTGCATTCCAAGGAATACAGGATTAGGAACCTCAAGTGCTCCCAGTAATTGAGGTGTTTTATCTCCATTATGCACGCCGTGAAGGTTCTCTGTACATTTTCTAGATCAGCAATTTCATCTGCCTTGAAAGGTGCTGTTAGTGTGCAGCAATATTCCAGCCTAGATAGAACAAGTGACCTGAAGAGTGTCATCATGGGCTTGGCCTCCCTAGTTTTGAAGGTTCTCATTATCCATCCTGTCATTTTTCTAGCAGATGCGATTGATACAATGTTATGGTCCTTGAAGGTGAAATCCTCCGACATGATCACTCCCAGGTCTTTGACGTTGGTGTTTCACTCTATTTTGTGGCCAGAATTTGTTTTGTACTCTGATGAAGATTTAATTTCCTCGTGTTTACCATATCTGAGTAATTGAAATTTCTCATCGTTGAACTTCATATTGTTTTCTGCAGCCCACTGAAAGATTTGGTTGATGTCCGCCTGGAGCCTTGCAGTGACTGCAATGGAAGACACTGTCATGCAGATTCGGGTGTCATCTGCAAAGGAAGACACGGTGCTGTGGCTGACATCCTTGTCTATGTCGGATATGAGGATGAGGAACAAGATGGGAGCGAGTACTGTGCCTTGTGGAACAGAGTTTTTCACCGTAGCTGCCTCGGACTTTACTCTGTTGACGACTATTCTCTGTGTTCTGTTAGTGAGGAAATTATAGATCCATCGACCGACTTTTCCTGTTATTCCTTTAGCACGCATTTTGTGCACTATTACGCCATGGTCACACTTGTCGAAGGCTTTTGCAAAGTCTGTATATATTACATCTGCATTCTTTTTGTCTTCTAGTGCATTTAGGACCTTGTCGTAGTGATCCAATAGTTGAGACAGACAAGAGCGACCTGTTCTAAACCCATGTTGCCCTGGGTTGTGTAACTGATGGGTTTCTAGATGGGTGGTGATCTTGCTTCTTAGGACCCTTTCAAAGATTTTTATGATATGGGATGTTAGTGCTATTGGTCTGTAGTTCTTTGCTGTTGCTTTACTGCCCCCTTTGTGGAGTGGGGCTATGTCTGTTGTTTTTAGTAACTGTGGGACGACCCCCGTGTCCATGCTCCCTCTCCATAGGATGGAAAGGCTCGTGATAGGGGCTTCTTGCAGTTCTTGATGAACACGGAGTTCCACGAGTCTGGCCCTGGGGCAGAGTGCATGGGCATGTCATTTATCGCCTGTTCGAAGTCGTTTGGCGTCAGGATAACATCGGATAGGCTTGTGTTAATCAAATTTTGTGGCTCTCTCATAAAAAATCATTTTGATCTTCGACTCTCAGTCTGGTTAGCGGCTTGCTAAAAACTGAGTCATATTGGGACTTGAGTAGCTCACTCATTTCCTTGCTGTCATCTGTGTAGGACCCATCTTGTTTAAGTAGGGGCCCAATACTGGACGCTGTTCTCGACTTTGATTTGGTATAGGAGAAGAAATACTTTGGGTTTCTTTCGATTTCATTTATGTCTTTTAGTTCTTCCCGCGATTCCTGACTTCTAAAGGATTCCTTTAGCTTAAGTTCGATGCTTGCTATTTCTCTGACCAGTGTCTCCCTACGCATTTCAGATATATTGACCTCTTTTAGCCGCTCTGTTATTCTTTTCCGTCGTCTGTAAAGGGAGCGCCTGTCTCTTTCTATTTTACATCTACTCCTCCTTTTTCTTAGAGGAATAAGCCTTGTGCATACATCGAGTGCCACCAAGTTAATCTGTTCTAGGCATAAGTTGGGGTCTGTGTTGCTTAGTACAGTGGACCCCCGCATAGCGAACGCCTTGCATAGCGAACAATCCGCATAGCGAACGCTTTGTTCGCTAAAATTTTGCCCCGCATAGTGGACAAAAACCCGCTCAGCGACCTTCGTCCGAGACGCGTCCAATGTGCGCCCTCAGCCAGCCTCACATGTGCTGCCCGTCCCATTGTTTACCAGCCAGCCTCCGCGGTAACATTCAAGCATACACTCGGAATATTTCGTATTATTACAGTGTTTTCGGTGCTGTTTGTGGAAAATAAGTGACCATGGGCCCCAAGAAAGCTTCTAGTGCCAACCCTACACCTCAAAGGGTAAGAATACCCATTGAAATTAAGAAAGAGATCATTGATAAGTATGAAAGTGGAGTATGTATCACCGACCTGGTCAGGTTGTACAAGAAACCAAAATCAACCATCGCTTCTATTGTGGGCAAGAAAACGGCAATCAAGGAAGCTGTTGTTGCCAAAGGTTTAACTGTGTTTTCGAAACAAAGATCGCAAGTGATGGAAGATGTTGAGAGACTCTTATTGGTGTGGATAAATGAAAAACAGCTAGCAGGAGATAGCGTCTCTCAAGCGATCATATGTGAAAAGGCTAGGAAGTTGCATGACGATTTAATTAAAAAAATGCCTGCAACTAGTGATGATGTGAGTGAATTTAAGGCCAGCAAAGGTTGGTTTGAGAGATTTAAGAAGCGTAGTGGCATCCATAGTGTGATACGGCATGGTGAGGCTGCCAGTTCGGACCACAAAGCGGCTGAAAAATATGTGCATGAATTCAAGGAGTACATAGAAACTGAAGGACTGGAACCTGAACAAGTGTTTAATTGTGATGAAACAGGCCTGTTCTGGAAAAAAATGCCAAGCAGGACCTACATTACTCAGGAGGAAAAGGCACTCCCAGGACATAAGCCTATGAAAGACAGGCTTACTTAGTTGATGTGTGCCAATGCTAGTGGTGATTGCAAAGTTAAGCCTTTATTAGTGTATCACTCTGAAACTCCCAGAGCGTTCAGGCAAAAGAATGTCCTCAAGGATAATTTGTGTGTGCTGTGGAGGGCAAACAGTAAGGCATGGGTCACTAGGGAATTTTTCTATAACTGGTTACACCATGCATTTGCCCCCAATGTGAAAGATTACCTAACTGAAAAGAAATTAGACCTTAAGTGCCTCCTGGTGTTAGACAATGCCCCTGGTCATCCTACAGACGTGGCAGAGCGACTTTATGGGGACATGAGCTTCATTAAGGTGAAGTTTTTGCCTCCTAATACCACTCCTCTCCTGCAGCCCATGGACCAGCAGGTCATTTCCAACTTCAAGAAACTGTACACAAAAGCTCTGTTTCAAAAGTGCTTTGAAGTGACCACAGACACTGGATTGACTCTAAAAGAGGTTTGGAAGGATCACTTTAATATCCTCAGTTGTGTAAACCTTATAGGTAAGGCTTGGGAGGGAGTGACTAAGAGAACCTTGAACTCTGCTTGGAAGAAACTGTGGCCAGAATGTGTAGACAAAAGGGATTTTGAAGGGTTTGAGGCTAACCCTGAGAGGAGTAGTATACCAGTTGAGGAATCAATTGTGGAATTGGGGAAGTCCTTGGGGTTGGAGGTTAGTGGGGAGGATGTGGAAGAGTTGGTGGAGGAGGACAATGAAGAACTAACCACTGATGAGCTGATAGATCAACTTCAAGAGCAAGAGGCCAGACCTGGGGAAACTGGTTCAAAGGAGGGGAGAGAGAAATTGAAGGAATTGCCTACTTCAAAGATTAAGGAAATGTGTGCAAAATGGCTTGAAGTGCAAACCTTTTTTGATGAAAATCACCCTCACACAGCTATTGCAAGCCGTGCTGGTGACTGTTACAATGACACTGTTGTGAACCACTTTAGACAAATCATAAAGGAACGAGAGGTACAGGCCACTATGGACAGATATGTTGTGCGAAAGAAGTCCAGTGACTCTGAAGCTGGTCCTAGTGGCATTAAAAGAAGAAGGGAAGTAACCCCAGAAAAGGACTTGCTACCTCAAGTCCTAATGGAAGGGGATTCCCCTTCTAAACACTAACACTCTCTCTCCCCTCCTCCCATCCCATCAATCATCACCAGATCTTCAATAAAAGTAAGTGTCATGTAATTGTGCATGCCTTTTTCAGTTTGTGTGTACTAAAATTAACATTTTTTTGTGGTAAAAAAAATTTTTTTTCATACTTTTGGGTGTCTTGCACGGATTAATTTTATTTCCATTATTTCTTATGGGGAAAATTAATTCGCATAGCGAACATTTCGCATAACGACCAGCCCTCTTGCACGGATTAAGTTCGCTATGCGGGGGTCCACTGTATATCTTCCCAGCTTTTATCGGTTAGGACTTGGTTTACTTGGTCCCACTTTATGTTTTTGTTATTGAAGTTGAATTTGGTGAATGCTCCCTCGTGACTAATCTCATTAAGCCGGTCTGGGGCTCCACGCATACATGTCTGAACCTCAATTATGTTGTGATCTGAGTATATTGTTTTTGATATGGTGACATTTCATATCAGATCATCATTCTTAGTGAAGATGAGGTCTAGTGTATTCTCCAGTCTAGTAGGCTCTATTATTTGCTGGTTTAAATTGAATTTTGTGCAGAGATTTAGAAGCTCGTGTGAGTGTGAGTTTTCATCAGAGCTGCCTCCTGGTGTTATTACTGCAACAATATTATTTGCTATATTCCTCCATTTCAAGTGCCTTAAGTTGAAATCCCCAGGAGCAAGATGTTGGGTGTAGGAGCTGGCAGATTTTCCAGACAGTGGTCAATTTTTAACAGCTGTTCCTGGAATTGCTGGGATGTTGCATCCGGAGGCTTGTAGACTACCACAATGACTAGGTTTTGTTTCTCGATCTTTACTGCTAAAACTTCCACTACATCATTTGAGGCATTTAGCAGTTTTGTGCAAACTAGTGACTCTGTAATGTACAGGCCAACCCCCCTCCCCCCTTTTGCCTGTTCACTCTGTCGCATCTGTATAGGTCGTAACCTGGGATCCATATTTCGTTGTCCAAGTGATCCTTTATGTGGGTCTCAGTGAAAGCCACGAACATTGCCTTTGCCTCTGCAAGCAGTCCACAGATGAAAGGTATTTTGTTGTTTGTTGCTGGCTTTAGACCCTGTATATTTGCAAAGAAGAATGTCATCGGACTGGTGGTATTGTTGGTACTGGGGGGGGGGGGGGGGATTTTTTTTCCGGCATTAGTATCTGTATCTGTTGGTTTGGAGTGGAGGCCATCGACTGTGGTTCCACTCCAGGAATGATTGGATTTGGTGTACGATTTCTGCCATTTCCTACCAGTTTTTTTTTCCTTCCTGGCACTAAAAAACCTCTCCCTCCTGAGTGGCTGTGGCTACCCAGGTTTTCCCATGGCCTGGATGTTTTGTATCTTTTTGTCCCCTTTAGATGGTGTGCCTGGCAATTTAAGTTATAGCACAGTCTTTCCTGTACTGAAGAGGTATACATTTCAGGGTGAAAAAGCTTACAGGAAGGGAGTCTGCATTTTCCTGTTGTCATATCGGCACGGCATTTTCTAGGGTGGTCATAGTTGCACGTCCCATCTGTTTTTCCAGATTTCCCATGCCTGCAGATACCAAGTGCATAGTATGTGCACAGGCTTGGTTTCCATTTGCCTTGGGTTTCTGTGACTGTATTCCCTGTTGGTGTATGTTTACCTGTCTTATTCCTATCCTCCCTAGCACCAACAATGGAGCTCCCACCAGTTGTTTTTGGTAATATATCCTCACTATTGCTAGTGGAGTCCTCTTGTTTGCTATTTCCTGTGGTATTCCTAGTTTGCAATATTGGTTTTATCTTATTTTTGACTACACTTGTTTCCCCACTACGGCTCCTGTCTCCCATGAGGTCATTTATATGCATTCCTTCCTGCGTATAATTCCCGACTACCTGGACAAAATCTCCAGCTTCACCATTACTGTCTCCCAGGACAGCACCTCCAGCTTCACCATTACTGTCTACCAGGACAGCACTATCAGCCCCACATTTACTGACTACCAGGACATCACCTCCAGCCTTACAGTTTCTGACTACATGGCCAGCATCAAGGGCAGTACCATTCAGCCCAGACTTTTTATGTTCCCATCTGTTGTAGAATGCTTCCAGGTTGTCTATGAAAGCAGCTTTGATGTTATCCTCTTTGATGTTATTCTCATGTAATCCGTCATATTAATTAGGGAGGTGTCAGTTAAGTAAGATCTTCTAAAGCCTGATTGATAGCTATGGAGAATTTTGTTGTCATTAAAGCACTTAACTACTTGACAGTACACCGCCCTCTCTAGAATTTTGGATATTATACTGAGTATACTAACAGGCCTATAGTTGTTTACATTAGACCTACTATTTTTCTTGAAGATAGGAGTAACTCTGGCTCACTCCTCCGGCTAACGATAATTTTGGCTAACGATGAGCTCTCAGGAACGGATAAATATTGTTAGGCGAGGGTCCACTGTATGTCATTAACCCTTAAACTGTCCAAACGTAGATCTACGTTCGCTCGCACAGCACTCTGAACGTAGATCTACGTTTTATATTATTTCTTACAGAGAAAATCAAGGTCGGAGCGCTACGCGTGCAAACGCAGATCAACATTTGGACAGTTTAAGGGTTAAGTATGTTAGGAATTGTGGTGGTGGCAGAGTTTGTTTGGAGATAGGACAAGACACTAATATCTAATCTATGGCTTATTTATCAATCACAATTCATCTAATATGATACAATCAGTGATATTAATAACTTACAGAAACAAAGCATATACTCTAGAATGAATAAAATATGTCATTAAATTATGTCACTAGTGTTGTTGTGTTGGTGTTGTTGGGTGTGTGAGAAAAGTTCAACAGATAGGGTAGCGGTGAGTACATGGTAGCGATAGTTTGATTGCTGGCTGCTTGTTAAGGTAGGGTAAGTCTTGCTCACGCTATCCCCCTTTCCCCCTACCCCGAAAGGTGACGTGAGGGCTCCGACTAAACAGTAATCACTCCAGCTCACAGCTCCCAGCACAACTTTATGTACAAGCCTGCTCCTATTCTAGTGGACTTATTTGGTTGAAAGCTTCACTTTTGACCAATAATAAACTTTACTCCTTTCAGCCTTGATCTCTATGTTAGATGTTTTATTAATGCCCGTCTTTTAGGTATTATAGTTATCATGGAGAGTGATTTCTTAAGCAGTGGGTAACCTGTCTCTCTTTCAAGCTTGGAATGACAGATTGGGTCACCTGCCAACCAGCAGTATTGAAGGAGATGGACTAACGTCCGAGACGTCACTCTTTGAATTACCTACCTGATGTACTGTACACCACCGCAGGACACAACCCCTCATCTTTGCAGTGGTAAGAACCTGCATTCTGTCATCTGAACTGACTAATCAAGGCTATAGACTCTGTGAAGAACTGGCCGTTGGATTTGTCACCAACACCTGTAAGCCCCCCTACATCATCAGCCATGACTATATTCTCTACTAATCAAGGCTATAGACTCTGTGAAGAACTGGCCGTTGGAGTTTGTCACCAACACCTGTGACCCCCACCACATCATCAACAACGGCTATATTCTCTACATCAACATCAACATCAACCAGACACTAGGATTTAATTGTATATACAGTGGATCCCGGTATTCTATTTCTGTAATATATCCTTATAAATGGTAAAAAAATGAATAAAAATAACAACCATAAAAAAATATACGCAAAAGCGCGTAACTGAGAAGTGAGCTCACTTTTTGGTCATTTTTTCTTTTTTGGTTCGTGAAAAATATCCCATCTTTTTAAGTTTGATAAGATACAAAAAACAACTGAAAAATAATAATTAAATAATATAATAAAAATAAAAATAAGGGGAAATTTGGGATCACCTCCCAATGCACCCAATTTTTAAAATGTATTTTGTAATGGGTTTCGTGTATGTTTGGGGTCAAAATGAACAATCTTTAAATTTTCCCCTTAGGCAAAATTGCAGTACTCACCTAACATACTTCGGGAATAAAAAAATATCTTGGGGGGCCCCTGTAATAAAAATTCTTTTTTTCTGCGTAATTTTTTAAATTATACGGGTAAGGAATAAAATAAGTAATTTTATTCGGGTATCCCCAAATGCAGTTACATAGAATTATCTCAAAACATATTTTAAAAAACCGGGAAAACCAAAAAAAATCAGAAAAGGTAGTTTAATTTTTGGTCTTTACCTTTAAAATTATTATAAAATAAATGTTATAATATTTTCTTTTTTCTAAAATAAAAAGATAACACTTATTATCATAAAAAATCATCACTACGGCCCTTAAGACTATCACAATAGGGTCACTATCTCGGTGTTTTATTTATAAAAGGCACTTGTTATGCGACATTTCAAAAAATTAGGTCATTCCCCAGGATAACCCCCACTTTTCCCCGGGAAACCCATTTACTGATGGTCATAGACAACAGTTAAAAAATGCCTGTTCTAATCGGGCGGGAATGAATTTTCAAAATTTTTGGCTAAACCAACAAAAAAAAACCCATTTTTTTTGGGTTTCTGGGTTCTCTAAAATATGCTGCTATGTGTGATAATCTATAGAGAAAATAATTTTTTTGTTTCGGGAGGGTGGATCATTATATCATAGTTCCCCTGTCTCCTCCGTTTTCTCTAAAAAAAACCCCCAAGACAAGGATGGGGTGGTATTTTTTTACCATATCCTCTTTTCTTCAAACCCTTAATTTAGACAAATATTTTTTATTCGGGGTTTTAAAATGTTTTTGTTTTTTTATATTTTTTCATGTCTATTAGATCAATTTGTAGGCAAATAAGCTGTATGTTGATATTGCTTAATAAACATTTTCTCCTGTTATAGACTGTCCCCTGCCCCCGTTTTCAAAATACTTTAAAGGATTGTCTTGGGGTGTTTTACAAAATGAGAAGCATTTCTTTTATTCATTAACCAGGGTGGGCAAAAAGTAAGCGGTTAAAACAATAAATGGAAAAAAAAATTAATGACATGCAGAAAGGCCCCAAAAAAGTACCAGCGGGTTTGGTGGGGGCCCCCGGGAAATTTTAAAATTGCTGTAAAAATTAGCGATAACTGAAGGGAAGAATAACTGATTGCGGTTTGTGATGGGGACCTGCTATAAATATTTGCTGGGCTCGCCAAGTCGGGCTTCCCCTACCCCATCCTTTGTTTTCCTGATTTTAAAGTTTTAGATAATAAGGGACTCCTTTGTCAATTTAGAAATTGCCCCCTTTTCAAATTGCCATAATGCAGCTAGAAAATCAATTATCAAAAAAAAAAACTTTTCATAAAAATTTTAATATAAAAAAATATCTTGAAAATCATTTTTAAATTAAACAGATGAGATGACTATTCCATCTTATTTTCCGTCAATGCAGAGACTGTTTTTAAAAATGGCTCATGACCTACCAGTGGCGGACATTTCTCCCGTGAAAATAAAATTAAAACCCTTTTTTTTTGGGCCCCAAAATTTTTAAACCCTCCTATTGTAGATTTGAAAGTTGCCTACTTCGTACCCCCGGGAAACCCAAGGGACCATGGTAAATAATTTTTGGGAATTTAAAAAGTAGCTATTGACATCGTTTGTTTTTATCCCACTTTCATCTGGGGACATAAATGGTCTCCCTAAACTTTGCGGGGGTTGGGTTAAACCTCACGAATGTTGAAAAACTTGAATTTTGGTCCCCCAAATTTTTTGAAATTTTAAAAACCTTCTAACTTTTGAAATGAAAAAATCTAAAATACATGAAAACTAGAAAATTACTAAATATATACATTTATGCTTTAATAATGTATTTTTTTAAAAACATGTATTTATGTTTATGTTATTAAATCCCACAGACCCCAAAGGGGACCCCACCACTCTTCCCCCAAATCCCCCCAATCCCCCCACCACTGGGTCCTACTCCCCCCTCCGCCCCCCCGGCAGCCAGCCCCCCCCCTCGTGTGGTGAGTGTTTTTTTTGTTCATTATTTGCTTTAAACTACAGAAAAATAATGAAACCCCTTCCTGACTGCATTTGGAAAGGCTTTGGAAAAGGGATTGACAGTGAAACATTTTTTACTCTTGAAAACCAAAAAATCGAACATTTCTCTATTCAAAAAACTGTAATAATAATAATAATAATAATAATAATAATAATAAATTTTAAAAATAATAATAAATACAAAAATTTTAAGAAGAAATTTTACAAAAAAAGAAGTGGGACACTCGTCCCCGTGTGACTTTTTTTATGCTGGATGACATTGTCTCCCCGCTCTTTAAACATTCCAAAAAATTGCAGTTGAGGCGTGGTATTTAATAACATATATGTTATAAATTAATGATATGTTATTATTAATAAATTTTTTTATTAACATGTTTTTTAAAAACATATATGTTTTTAAATAATAATAGTACATATTATTAATAAAAGTATTTATCTTTTTTTTTACTTCCTCAATCCTTCCCCCCTCCAGTCACACTCAATCTACAAAACCAAAACGAATTTTTTGAAATGTTTTGGGAGCAGGGAGACTAAATGCATAAACAAAGTCACTGGCGTTTGTCAACCCCTCCCCCGTTTTTTTACTTTTTTCCCTTTTAATTTATCATATTTATTATTTTATTATTTTTTTTAAATTTTTATTACTATTGTTATTATTGCTGTAAGAAAAGTTTAATTCTTTGCAGTTTAGGTAAAAGATGTCACCGTTTACCTTTCAATGCTTAAAATTCAGTCATAATGGGTTTTTTTATCTGTGTTTTAAAAGCAAAATAATGAACAAACGCCCCCCACCCCTGATGGGGGGAGCTTCCTTCGGTTTGGAGGAGTATAAGGGGCTATAAATGGAAAAAAAAATATGATTTGGCCGGGGGGTTTGGTGGGTGGGTTTGGGGGTTTGGGAATTGGAATGTGGAAGCCGTGAAAATTGGCTGAATGTTGAGGGCCATTTAAAATTGTTGATTTGGATTTCCTGACCATTAAAGAAAAACTCCAAGGGGGGCTGAACTCTTTTTTCCATCTTCTCCAAGTGGGGGTTCCAAAGTTGACCGTGGGGCAAATTAAACTGACAATAAAATCTCCAAATTCGGGTGTTTTACAACACCATATCGTCCCAGCTGTAATGGGGGGGTTAGCGCAACACGGTTCTAATATCTTAACCCCGTTCCAAATGTGAAGTTCAAATTTGTTTTCAAAAAAATTTCCCCCCTTTTTTTCCCTTTCCCCCCAAAAATTAAAAAAAAGGAAATTTTTTTTTTGGGAAAAAAAAAAAAAAACCCCAATTTTACCCCCTTTAAAATTTTTAAACCCCTTTTAAAAAAAAAAAATTTTTTTTTGGTTTTTTTAAATTTTTTTTTTCTTTTTTTTTTTTTGGTTTTTAAAAAAAAACCCCAAAAAATTTTTGGGTTAAATTTTAAAAAGGGGAAAAAAAAGGTAAAAAAAATTTTTAAAAAAAAAAAAAAAGGGGGGGGCCCCCCTTTTTTTTAAAAAAATTTTAAAATTTTTTTAAAAAAAAAAAGGGGGAATTTTTTTTTTTTTTTTTTTTAAAAAAAAAAAAAAAAATTTTTAAATTTAATTTAAAAATTTTTGGGGGAAAATTTTTTGGGGGGAAGGTTTCCGGATTGGAAAAAATTAAATTTTTTTTTTTTTTTAAAATTTTTTTTTTAATTTTTTTTGGGAAAATTTTTTTTTTTGGGCCCCCCGGGGGGAAGTTTTTTTAAAACCCAAAATTTTTTTTGGGGGGAATTGGAAAAAAATTTTTGGGAAAATTTCCCAAAAAACCCCCTTAAAAAAAAAGGGGAAAAAAAAAATTTTTTTTTAATTTTTTTTTTTTTTAAACAAAAAAATTTAAAAAATTTTTTTAAAAAAAATTTTTTTTTAAAAAAGGCTTTTTTTTAAATTTTTTCCCCCCCCTTTTTTGGGGGAAAAAATTTTTTTCCAAAAAAAATGCCCCTTTTTCCTTTTTTTTTTAAAAAAAAATTTTTTTTTTTTTTAATTTTTTAATTTTCTAAAAAAAGGGGGGGGGCCCCCCTTAGACTTATGGACTAATGAGGAGGTAAATGCTGAGGTTCAGTCTTCTTACCAGTTTCTCCTTGACCTTGGATCCAAACTTGAGGAGACCTCTGACATAGTTTCGAAAAACTTAAGTTTGTCAATGGACCAGTACAAAACCTATTTTGATTCCAAAAGTCAGAGGAGAAGTTTTAAAGTAGGGGATGAAGTTCTCGTACTTTTGCCTATCAAGTCAAATAAATTATTAGTAACATGGAAAGGTCCACATAAGGTGTTAAAATTTGTGGAAAAGTTGACTACCTCATAGAAGTCAAGGGGAAACCTAAGCTTTATCTTATCAACATCCTTAAGAAATATTACCAAAGAAATTCGGTTAACTGCCTTAATAACTCTGACTTAGTTTTTCCACACGAACTTGATAAGACAACTGAAGAATGTAAGGTGTGCGTAATTGACACCTCTAACATAGACTATGACAGAGAACTACATGACTTGGTGACTCTTGACCACTCGGGTGCAGCAAACATTAATATTAATGAGTTTTTGGATGACCATGTGAAACATGAACTACTTCAATGTGTGAGTAACTTCTCAGACATTTTTACTGATATTCCAGGTGTCACCACCACGGTAGTCCATAAGATTGACTTAGTGACAGACAATCCTATCAAACGGAAATTATACCCAGTTCCAGTTCACCTTAGGGATGCATTTGACCGAGAGGTAGACAAATTATTAACACTAAAGATCACTGAACCTTCAGTATCTGCATATTGCTCACCAGTAGTCATGGTTAAGGAGGAGGATAATTCATATAGACTTGCTATTGACTTGGTGGGATGCTGAGCCTATGCCCTTAATAGCGATATACACAAATTTTATGACTCTTCCTTCTTTTCAGAGATTGATATTGCGCAGGCCTATCATCAAGTAATGTTAGATCCTTCTTCTAAGCAGTACACCGCTTTTCCTACCCACCAAGGACTGATGTAGTATAGAACTATGCCCTTCGGTTTGGTAACTGCCTGTGCTACCTACAAGAGACTGATGAGAAAGGTCTTGGGTAATATGCCAAATGTTTCAGTTTATTTTGATAACATTTACGTAATGACATCCACGTGGGGCGAGCACACCCAAACATTAACATCAGTTTTGCGTAGGTTACGCTCATATGGCCTCACTGCCAAGCCGAAGAAATGCTTCCTTGGGTATAACAAGATTAGATATCTCAGACTGATCCTTTCTAATAACTCTTTGCAGCCTCTCCCCAGTAAGATCAAAGCTTTATTAGAATTTAAATTCCCCAAAACCAAGAAGCTCATGCGTAGCTTTCTTGGTTCTGTAAATTTTTATGCACGGTTTATCCCGAACCTTACTGATCTTACAGGCATCTTATCCGACTTCCTTAAAAAGTCTGTGAAGGAACCTCTTGAACTTTCCAACGTAGCTCGGGAAAAGTTTAATGAGATTAAAAATATCTTCTTGAAAGACCCTATACTTAAGATTCCAGATATTAATAAAACATTTTGTTTAAGAACTGATGCCTCCAATACTGGCTTAGGTGTAGTGTTACTACAATACCATGATGGTACTCCCTTCCCTGTATGCTTCCTAAGCCGGAAACTCCTTCCCGCAGAAACGATATACTCAACCACAGAAAAGGAATGTTTGGAACTTGTGTGGGGCATCTCCAAGCTTAAATTTTATTTACTGGGAAAAGAATTCATTTTAGAGACGGATCACAAACCTTTGATGTACCTAGAAACTTTTAAGGGAACCAACAGTCACCTCTTGAGGTGGACATTGGCTCTCCAAGCTTATAAGTTCCATATTTATTTATTTATTTATTTATTTACAATTTGAGCACACATAAGAGTGCAAAAACTCAATAAGAGACTCCGCCACTTATTTCTATCATACATTAAACTTGTTATTAAAAAGTTAACTAAGCAATTGGTGAAGTTATTCCGGTGTTTTAATAAGTAAGCAGGTTACTTTAAAACCCCAAGGGGAGTTGGGTTACAAAACAAGTCAACGTCAGCAATTGTGTACACTTCATTTTATGGATATTTGTTGGATGTATTTAAATAATAAAGTTGATTTTTTAGGTTTAATAAATTTTTTGTTAAATTTTACTTTCAAGATATTTTTAAAGCAGTTATTCATATTTATTTTGGTGGTTGGTAATGAAACTTGAAAGATTGAAACTAAACCAGAGTGTTCTTTTAATTACTACATAAAGCAGTGGGTAAACTGTCTCTCTTTCCAGCTTGGAATGACAGATTGGGTCACCTGCCAATCAATGAGAAGTATTGAAGGAGACGGACTAACATCCCGAGATGTCACTCTTTGAATTACCTACCTGATGTACTGTACGCCACCGCAGGACACAACCCCTCATCTTTGCAGTGGTAAGGAACCTGCGTTCCTGTCATCTGGACTGACTAATCAAGGCTATAGACTCTGTGAAGAACTGGCCGTTGGGTTGTCACCAACACCTGTGACCCCCCCACACATCAACAACGGCTATATTCTCTACAAGAATGTATCAACATCAACCAGACACCCAAGTTTAATTGTATATACTAGCGTTGAATTCAGATATCGTTTATATTTTTCATTTTTCTTTAAAGTAGGATAAATATTTCATATTTAAGTATTTTATATTTTATATTTTCTAAATAATAAAGTGTTTATGTTTGTCAGTTTTTATTCTTTTTCTATTCATTAATTTTCCTGAGGAGGAGCCAGCCTTGGTAATACTGACTGAAGTTGTTACAGGGCTGAGTAAGCCTTCACAGGTGTATAAGGGCCACTGAGGCATAAGCCTTACATAGTGGTGGTGGAGGCAGTAGAAACTAGAGATGGTGGTGTTGTCAGTCACCCTATATAACTCCAACAACACTGGAGGAATTAGGTTCGTGCTGTCCTTTTTCTATCGATGAATCACTTAACTTACTTGCTACACTGTTAATGCTACACTTTATCGCTGGCTGGCACTATAGCCTTCAATGACTCATGCTGCTTTAGTATCATACATATCGCAGTATCACTGAATCACTGAAGAAGGTACATTCTCCCCTCTCTCTTCCTCCTCCACTTTGGTACTCTGCTACGAGTTCTTTCTTGAATTCTATAGTCTTTCTCACCTTCTTTACCAAAGGGCTGGCACTAGTACAATATTTTACAATGTTTTCATGTGTTTTAGGCTAAATAAATGTTCTTATTATATTTCCCTACAATATATTTGGGCACCAAACATTCGCGATTTTTCAACATTCACGAGGTTCTTGATCCCCTAACCCTCGCGAATTTGGAGGGACACCTGTATATGAAAGTAGGTAATGGTGTGGTGAAGTGAGGAGGGGTATTTACCACACTCATGTAAATGGTATTACTTATTGTTCTCTCTTGTCCCTCTAGGTCCTTTACCATTACAGAAACATATATAGCACTGGGGTAACTATATTAGATAAGTAAAGTAAAGTTTAGTAAAGTAAGTTTATTCAGCTATACACAAATACAGTTACATAGATTATCATACAGAGCAGCATATGTATGGAGAACCTGGGATAACCCAAAAAAGGGCATACAAAGTGACTTCTTTCCATCAGGATCCTTGAGATAATTATTATTTATATTTAAAAGCTAAAAACAGATATCTTAACTATGTAAAAGCAGTTACAACAAAAGAAAATATATTTATTACTTATTTGTAGGAGTGAGGAAGAGCCAGTTGTGAGTGTGGGGGAAGTTTGTGAGGCAGTGGGTAAAATGAAAGGGGTAAGGCAGCTGGGACTGATGGTATAAAGTTAGAAATGTTAAAAGCAGGTGGGGACATAGTTTTGGAGTGGTTGGTGCTATTAATTAATAAATATATGGAAGAGGGTAAGGTACCTAGGGATTGGCAGGGAGCATGCATAGTTCGTTTGTATAAAGGAAAAGGGACAAAAAGAGAGTGTAAAAATTATAGGGAAATAAGTCTGTTGAGTATACTTGGTAAAGTGTATGGTAGAGTTATTATTGAAAGAATTAAGAGTAAGGCTGAGAGTAGGATATCAGATCAACAAGGAGGCTTCAGGAAAGGTAGGGGGTGTGCAGACAAAGTGTTTACAGTGAAACATATAGGTGAGCAGTATTTAGATAAGGGTAAAGAGGTTTTTGTGGCATTTATGGATTTGGAAAAGGCATATGACAGGGTGGATATGGGGGGGGGGCAATGTCGCAAATATTGCAGGTGTATAGTATAGGAGGTAGGTTACTGAAAGCAGTGAAGAGTTTTTACGAGGATAGCAAGGCTCAGGTTAGAGTATGTAGGAGAGAGGGAGATTATTTCCCAGTAAAAGTAGGCCTTAGACAAGGATGTGTGATGTCACCGTGGTTGTTTAATATATTTATAGATGGGGTTGTGAGAGAAGTGAAAGTGAGGGTCTTGGCAAGGGGTATGGAGTTACATGATAAAGAATCAAACACAAAGTGGGAGTTGTTATAGTTGCTCTTTGCTGATGACACTGTGCTTTTGGAAGATTCTGAAGAGAAGTTGCAGAGGTTGGTGGATGAATTTGGCAGGGTATGTAAAAGTAGAAAATTAAAAGTGAATCTAGGAAAGAGTAAGGTGATGAGGATAAAAAGATTAGGTGATGAAAGATTGGATATCAGATTGGGGGGAGAGAGCATGGAGGAGATGAATGTATGTATTCAGATATTTAGGAGTGGACATGTCAGCAGATGGGTCTATGAAGGATGAGGTGAATCATAGAATTGCTGAGGGAAAAAGGGTGAGTGGCGCACTTTGGAGTCTGTGGAGACAAAGAACTTTGTTCATGGCAGCAAAGAGGGCAATGTATGAAAGTATAGTTATACCAACACTCTTACATGGGTGTGAAGCATGGGTGATGAATGTTGCAATGAGGAGAAGGCTGGAGGCAGCGGAGATGTCATATCTGAGGGCAATGTGTAGTGTGAATATAATGTAGAGAATTCTTAGTTTGGAAATTAGGAGGTGCGGGATTACCAAAACTATTATCCAGAAGGCTGAGGAGGGGTTGTTGAGGTGGTTCAGACATATAGAGAGAATGGAACAAAACAGAATGACTTCGAGAGTGTATGTAAATCTATAGTGGAGGGAATGCAGGGTAGGGGTCAGCCTAGGAAAGGCTGGAGGGGAGTAAGGAGGTTTTGTGTGCGAGGGGCTTGGACTTCCAGCAAGCACGCGTGAGTATATTTGATAGGAGTGAATGAAGACAAATGGTTTTTAATACTTGACGTGCTGTTGGACTGTAAGCACAGTAACATTCAGGGAAACTGACAGGCCGGACTTGAGTCCTGGAGATGGGAAGTACAGTGTCTGCACTCTGAAGGAGGGGTGTTAATGTTGCAGTTTTATAACTGTAGTGTAAAGCACCCCTCTGGCAAGACAGTGATGGAGTGAATGATGAAAGTTTTTCTTTTTCGGGCCACCCTGCCTTGGTGGGAATTGGCCGATGTGTTAATAATAAAAATAATAATAAAGATTGGATCAGATTATAGTATATATATATCCTCAGCCCTCTGGACAACAGTTTTGGTAATCCCGCACCTCCTCCTAACTTCCAAACTACGAATTCTCTGCATTATATTCACACCACACATTGCCCTCAGACATGACATCTCCACTGCCTCCAGCCTTCTCCTCGCTGCAACATTCATCACCCATACTTCACACCCATGTAAGAGTGTTGGTAAAACTATACTCTCATACATTCCCCTCTTTGCCTCCAAGGACAAAGTTCTTTGTCTCCACAGACTCCTAAGTACACCACTCACCCTTTTCCCCTTTCCTTATTTTTTCCCCCGCCTCTTGTCAAAAACCCTGCTTTTTTTAACACCCCCACTTAAATTATTTTAAACAACCAGGTGACATCAAAACCCCCTGTCTAAGGCCTTTTTTTACGGGAAATTTTTCCCCTTTTTCCCTTTTAATATCTCCCGGGGCCTCCCATTTCCTGAAAAACCTTTTCCTCCAAAACCTCCCCCTCCCAAACCCAGCACCCTCCACATTCCCCCCTATCCACCCTGTCATATCCCTTTTTCCCAAAACCCATAAATCCAAAAAAGACCTCTTTGTTTTTAAAAATACTGTTCCCAATTTTGTTTCCTGAAACCCCTTTTCCCCACCCCTACCTTTCCAAAAACCTCCTTGTTCATCTGCTATCTATTCTCAGTCTTATTTTTTAATTTTTTCCCAATAATTAACCTAACTTTCAGGTATACCCCAACAGACTTATCCCCTAAAATTTTTTACTCTTTTTTGTCCCCTTTCCCTTTTAAACAAAAACCCTTCATCTCTTTTAAATCCTAGGTACCTTCCCCTTTTCCCATACATTTATTAAATAATTACCAACCACTCCCCAAAAATATATCCCCACCTGCTTTTAACATTTCCCATCTTTATCCCTAATCGGCTGCCTTACCCCCTTTTATTTTACCTCCCTCCGAAATTCCCCCACACTCACCATTTTTCCCCACTCCCACAAGATGTTATTCCCCCTTGCCCTAACACAAAAACCCCAGCTTCCCTATCTTCATCAACATTTAACAATTCCCCCAAAAAAATTCCCTCCATTTTAATACCCCTAACTCTCCATTTAATAACTCTCCTCTCCTATTTTTTTAAATTTACAAATCCATTTTTTTTCTAAACTTCCAACTTTTAATCTCACTCCCCAAAAATTTTTTTTATTTTTAACAAAAAATTTTTTGATAACATCTCACCCACTCTCTCATTTTCTCTTTTTTTCATTGCTTCACCCTCTCTTAACCTCTCTCTTTTTTTCGTTAGATATACAAACAATCACTCTCCTCCCTTTCTGTAGCCTTGTTCATGAGGTACATTCTGGCTCTCTTCTTGAACTAGCTCATGCTATGACAGGCTTTGACATGTGCAGGCAGTCTATTCCACTTTTTCTTAGCTGTACAGAAAAAGTCTTTGAAGCCTGACCACTGACTCTAGGTACTGCAAAGTTGTTGTCCCTTCCCCTAGTTCTATAATTGCTTCGGTTCCCAGCCTTAACAAAATTGGCAGTAAGATATTGGGGACACTGGTTGTGAACAATTTTATAAATGTAATCTAGCTATGGTCGTTTTACTCTGTCTTCAATACTCAGCATGTCCAGTTATAATTCATTCTGGCCTACATGCTCTCTTGGACCCAGGTCCAGAATGAATCTCACAATTTTGTTCTGGGTGATTTGTAGCATATCTTTCATTTTTTTTTTTTTTTTTTTTTTTTGTTAAGGCAGAGTACCATGAAGAGCAGGAATTGTCTATATTATATTGTATGAGAGCTAGACACAGGGTCTGCGAGCCTCAGTAGATAGATGCTGTGCCTATCTGTAGAGGAACTTTTGTCTGGCATTTACCCTTCTTATTTACTACATTGTTCCCTATTAGTTCACCTGAAATGCTTGGGTCAAAGGGGATTCCAAGACATTTAACAGAATTTACTTTAATAATAAGTTCACCATTACACTGGACATTAAAATTATTTACCCTTTTCAATTAATGTTTCATGCCAAAGAGTATGGCTTTCTTTTTCCTGAGGTGCAGTGATAATTTGTTGTCTAACAATCATTTGCTATAGGACTCTAGTTCTAGTGATAGTACCCTAGCAATGTCTTGCTAGGGTACTAGAACTAGAACTAGAACTAGAACTAGGGTACTATCACTAGAACTAGGCATGTCATTCACGTAACACAAGAATAGTAAAGGACTCAGAATACTGCCTTGAGGAACCCCACATATTATCTACATGGGTTCTGAGCCTTTGTTATTGATTTTGACAATTTGTTTCCTGTTGTTCAGGTAGGACATAAACCAGTCTACAGTACCCCTGTCAATAGCTTGTATGTAGTTTCTTACATAATATATTGTGGTTGTTTGTATCGAAGGCCTTTTGCAAGTCTAAGGCTAGCATACCTATAAGATTCCCTAGTGACATTTCAGTTCTCAGATAGTCCAACAAATTAATGAGGGAGGTGTCAGTTGAATGAGATCTCTTAAAACCTGACTGGTAACAATGGAGAATGTTTTTGTCATTAAGTTAACATAATTAACTACTTGACAGTATACCACCATCTCTAGAATTCTGGACATCAAATAACCCGCACATAGAAGAGAGGAGCTTATGATGACATTATTTGTGTATCGTTCCAGTCATGGTATTGTGCCTTTTTTTGTTATTATTCTGGACATCACAATGAGCATACAAACAGGCCCATAGTTCCAGACAACACATCTACTATTTTTCTTGAAGATAGGAGTAACTCTGGCCTCCTTCAATCCCTCCAGGACAGTATAAGTGGCTATTGATAGATTTATTATGTGCAATGGGAATTGGTAATTCAGAGGTGCCATCTTTTAGAAATTTTGGTGAGATGTTATCGGGACCGGTGCTCATATGTGGGTGAAAAAAAAAAATGACGGAATTTTCTTGATTTTTTCCCCAAGTAATCAGCTATGTATGCATTTCTTTGAGTACAGGTCCTCCATCACAAATCCGGCATCATTGGGACCTGTAGTGTGCCAGATTACTGAGTTTGCCTGATTACAGAATGACTTACACAAAGTTCATTGAACATCGGGAAAAATTGAACATTTCAGCTACTTTGAGCTCAATTTCTAAGTACTTTTCATCATGAAAGCAATCAAAATCATATCTATTTCTGTAATATATCTTTCATTCTATCAAATGAGTCCAAAAAAACGAGAATACAACCATAAAAAACATACGAAAATATACTGCAAAGAGGCGGCTAATGGCTGAGAAGTGAACTCCCTTATTTATGGTCCGTCTTTTTTATTTTTGTTGTACATTAAGAAGCATCTTTCCATCATACATTGCCCAAGTTTCAATGAGATAGCCCAACAAACAACCGAGAAAAAAAAATATTTACCAAAAATCATATATGGCAAGCCCAAGCCAGGTACTGGAAATAAGTCACTTTGACTTTTTTGGGTTATCCTAGGTTCTCTATACATACACTGCTATGTATGATAATCTATGTAACTGTATTTGTGTATACCTGAATAAACTTATTTACTTCTAGTCTGTCAACTGAGTACAAGAAACCACCCATTCACTTATTTCAACTACCCAATAATGTGGTCAGAAATTGGCAATTTGGCCGATTTCACACAAATTTCAACAGATGCCAATTTCAAAATAGGGTCCAGAATAAACAATGCAGACATTCCTGGCACTAAAATAACATTTTCTCTGTTCATTAGTCATGGCTAGAGGCCCCTCTTATATTAATCTTGCTTACCATTTGGAATTTTTATTCACAAAAAAACAGAAGATTTACTGTTATGCAGACTGCTACATTATTGTAATAATTGTATAAATAATGTCAAGCCATTCTTGACTGCATATTGGAATTTGGACTGGCAGGCGGACAGGTATTGGACGGTGACGTCATTTGTTTACTCTTGAGCTTCGCTAATGAATAGAACATTTTCGCTACTGTGAGCGCAATTTCAAGGTACAGTGGACCCCCGGCATATGATGGCATCCGTATACGTTAAATCTGGTATACAATACATTTTAACACAAAAATTTTGCCTCGCCACTCGTTAAAAAACCCACCACACGTGATTCGTCTGGGACGCGTCCACGTGAGGCCTGAACTGCCTCGTGCATGCCAGTGTTTACAAGCCAGCCAGTGTGCTCACATCTAAGCATACATTCGGTACATTCCATATTATCACAGTGATTTTGGAGCATGTTTCTGCAAAATAAAGTCACCATGGGCCCCAAGAAAGCTTCTAGTGCCACCCCTGTGGTAAAAAGGGTGAGAATTAGTATGGAAATTAAGAAAGATTTTGAAGGGTTTGGGTCTAACCCTAAGAAGCCTTTGCCAGTTGTGGAATCCATTGTGTCTACTTCAAAAATTAAGGAAATGTGTGCAAAGTGGGTTGAACTGCAAACCTTTATGGTTGAATATCACCCTAACACAGCTATTGCAAGCCGTGCTGGTGACTATTACAATGACAATGTTATGGCCCATTTTAGACAAATCTTAAAGGAACGGGAGGTACAGAGCTCTATGGACAGATTTGTTGTGCAACAGAGGTCCAGTGACTCTCAAGTTGGTCCTAGTAGCATTAAAAGAAGAAGGGAAGTAACCCCGGAAAAGGACTTGCTACCTCAAGTCCTAATGGAAGGGGATTCCCCTTCTAAACATTAACAACTTCGACACTCTCCCCTCCTCCCATCCCATCAATCATCACCAGATCTTCATTAAAGGTAAGTGTCATGTATTCTATTGTTAGTAGAGTACTACTAACTGTGCATGTCTTCTTCAGTTTGTGTGCATTAAACTTAATATTTCATGTGGTAAAACTTTTTTTTTCATAGTACTTTCGGGTGTCTTGCACGGATTAATTTAATTTCCATTATTTCTTATGGGGAAAATTAATTCGCCTTCCGATAATTTTGGCATACGATGAGCTCTCAGGAACGGATTAATATCGTATACTGGTTATCCACTGTGCTTTTCATCATGAAAGCAATCAAAATCATATGTTTCTGTAATATATCTTTCATTCTACCAAATGAGACTGAAAAAAACGATAATATAACCACAAAAACCATACAAAAATATACCGCTAAGCGGCCGCTAATGGCTGAGAAGTGGTCTGATTTCTTTCATTTTTGAGTACGTTAAGAAGCATCTTTCCATCATACATTGCCCAAGTTTCATTAAGATAACCCAACAAACAATTGAGAAAATAATAATAATAATAATAATAATAATAATAATTATTAAAAAATTTTTAGTCTTAATCTAGGGTGAGATGGTAGTTTTTTGGAAATCAATTTTGGTATGTTGTGGAGGGGGCTACTAAACCCCCTTTCCCCACACATACTTTTTTTAAAATTAGGGATAAACCCTATACAGTTCTTAAACCTCATAAATTTTGAGTCTTAATGAGGGGCAGAGGGGTAAATGGATAAAAGGAAAAAATGGGGTGAGAGGGGAAAGAGTACATAAAAAGGGGGGGCAGAGTTATGAAACAAACAAGTGAAATTTAAATTTTGTAAACAAAGTAAGGAACCTCTGGTTTTGTCAAATTACATTGTATACAAGTTGCCCTCACATTGATGGTAGAATAAATAAAGGGCCCCCCATTTTCATATAACATCTTTTGAAAGAAATGGCGTTTTTGGTAAACAAATGGAAAAAAAGTCATTTCCGATTTTTGTTGGGTTTCCTGGGTTCTCTCAAATACTGTTATTTTGATAACCCCATTAACTGTATTTTGTATCCCTTTGGAAAAAACTTATTTTACATTACATCTAAAAAGGAAAAATTTTTTCAAATTTAAACCCCCAAAGTAAAAATTTTTCTTATTTTTGTTTTTTATTTATTTATTTAAAAAAATTTTTGACCCAACATACAGAAAAAAAAAAATACAGATAAGCCCGGTATCCCAAAAGCCACTAATCCTTGCATAGCATTAGGGCTGGCAAATTCCAGGATTAACAAAAGCAATGATGAAATAAAGTGATAAAACTTTAAATTTAAAAACATTACTAAAAAAGCAAAAAGTGGTATTACAAAAGACGGGTTTTTTGGGGGTTGTCATTTTGTACATTCAATTGGTTTTGAAGTATTCTGTTGGGTTGGGGGTATTTAAAAAATAATAAAGTTAGATTCGGTTTTTTGGTTTAACATTTATGTGATATAATTGTAGAAACATTTTTAAAATATTTCAAAATTTTAAAAAGGGTTTAGTTATTTGATTTTATTTGGTTTTTTGGGGGAGAAATGATCTTTGAGGGAAAAGTTTGAAATTTTTAAAAAAGGTAGTGTTTCTTTTATATTTAAGGGAATGAATTCCCCGATTTTAAGGGGCCCCATTGCATTGGTTTTTTCATAGTGTGAGATGGACCAAGGGAAAATCAAAAATGATCTGTGCCTTGTGTTATGGTTTATGTTTTCTGTTGAGGTTGGCAAAGGGGATGTTTTAGGAGGGGTTTAAAATCAGGTTAAGTGTTCTTGATGTAATAGGTGCAGTAATAAGTAAGGGGTGTTTTTGGTGGAGGTTTTTGGGTTTGGTGGGGGTTTGGAGTTTATTTCCCCCTCCCCACCTTTTGGGGGTGGTTGGGTGTTTAATTTTTTAGCCCCATGCACAAATTCCACTTTGGTGAGATAGGGGTAAATAAAAAGAGTGATATAGGGCCAGGGTGACTGTGGAACATAGTACCGTATCTTCGATGGGATGCCTACAGTCTTGGAAATTTTCTTAGAAATTTGTTGTATATGTGTATAAAATTTGGTCTATTATCAGGGGGGATTCTAAAATTTTCCCTCTGTTACTTTGTGATGGGTGATCCGTTTATCATTATGTTAAGAGGACATCTGTAGCTCTGTTACCAAACTGAATAAAAGGGGTTTTGAAAAATGTTTGTTTTAATTTTTGTTGGTCCTCACCCAGGTAGATTTTTTCTGAAATTTGGGTGTTTTACAGTATTGGCTGGGCGTGACTGGGCTCGGGTAAAGGAAAGGCGTATGTAGTGTCATCTCGAAATTTAATTGGGTTTGAGAAATTTCCCGGCTTTTTGGGGGAAGGGGTCATTTATGTATAGGAGAAAAGGGGGGCCAAAGGGACACTTTTGTAGGACACCAACTGTTTGGTTCGCAGAAGAGTTTCCCCCTTTTGCGTACCCAAAATTGGCTTCTTTTGCTGGGGGCATGACTTGGGGTAGTTGGGGGGAGTGCCCTCTTATACCATAGTGTGAAAATTTTTAAAGGGGGAACCAAGTCATGGTCAACTGTATCAAAAGCTTTAAGTAAATCAATGAAGACCCCCAGGGGGACTTCTTTTTCTCTATTGCAGTGTATATATTTTTTCTAGCATTTTATAATAGCATCTTTAAATTATTTTTATTAGGCCTGAATCCAAATTGGCGGGGGTTGTTTATGTTTTGGGAGAAAAGGAAAGGGTAATTCGTTTAGGGTTTAATTTTTTAAAGATTTTGAGAGAGGTTAAAGTTGGATATTGGCCTATAGTTATTAAACTCTGTTTGATCTCCTCCTTTGGGGTTCGGGTGACCCTTGTTTTTTTAGTCTGTAGGGGGGGTGGGGGGATTAAATGGTTTGTTAAAAAGTGTTGAAATGTTGGTGATAGCACTTGTGACATTTTTTTGTTTTAATAAAAGGGGGGAAAGGGTTTTAAATCTCCCCTTGTTTTTAGTGCGTTGATAATAAGGGAGACTTAGTATGGGTTAGTCGGACTAGAAACAGTGTGTTGGGTAGTTTCCCGGTGGGGTAGTCTTTTGGTTTATCTGGGCTTGGGATTTTTTTGGTTTTTGCCCTATGGTGGGGGAAAAATCTTGAGTCTGTTTGCTGTTTCTGTTGGTGGGAGTTGGGGTTCATCTGATTTTCTAATTTTATTTTCTTTGTGATATCTTTTTTTTTTTTTCCCAGAATTTCTGATGGGGGTTTTCCAGGTCTTTTTTTTTTCACCTGCGAAAGTTGGATAATCTATTCTCAAAATAAATTTTTTTCCCCTTCTTATCGAAAAGTTGATTTAAGTTTTTTTGTTTGGTCTCTAGTTATTGACCCTTTCCCCAACCTTTTTTTCCATAGAATTTTTTTGTTTTAGGTTTGGGGGGGTGTTAGCCGGGGGACTGTTAGTCCTTACTTCATCTTTTAGTTTTAGGGCGGGGGTGTTGTTATAGGGTTGGTTTTTTAAAAATTTTGATTCGCCCAATACCCTTATTTTTTTCCGCCCCGGATTTGAATAATGTTTCTTTCTGTTGTAAAGTTATTAATGGCTGCCTCATTGTGAAGTCTAAAATTGACTTTAAGAGTGTCTTGGGTAGTTTCAGGTTTTTGAGGAAAGTAGGGTAGTGGTCTGGGGGTATTTTTGTATTTCCCCCTAAAATTTTGGGGGGATATGGTGTTGGCCCAGATGGGTCAAGTGGGGGAAACACTAGTCTTTTAACTCTTGGGGTTTTTTACTTTTTGGGGGTGCCCATTTCTCATTGTTTTTGGGGGGGATTCAGTAATTTCCCCCCCAGTTTATTTGAAACCCACCTGGGGAAATGGTAAATTTTTTTCAATTTTTGCATCAGTTATCATACTTCCCTAAGTTTTAAAAAATTGGCTAATGTTTGACTGTGGAACTCTGTAGATGTTTATCTATGTGAAATTTTGTAGGTTTTTGGGTTTTTAAATTTTTGTTTTTTTCCCCATTTTTCACCCCCTTTGCAAGTAGGTGATACATTCTTTTGTCTGGGTAGCCGTAAAAACCCCCTTTTTGGTCTGGCCTGGTTGGATGGCTGTGAAACCCGGGAAAATGGCATGGAATCTTCCTATCTGGTTTTAGGGGGTTTAAATTAGTGTAATGATGGACATATTGGCATGTAAAAATTTAAATGCTTTTTTGAGGCCCTTGTAATGCGAAAGATCTGATATTGAAAGTTCAAGATAGTTATGTTGTTTTTGGCTCTGAGAAGTGTTTTGATTGTTCTGCTGTGTAGAAATTTTGGAAATTTTGATTCATTTAAGTCATTAAATAAGGGGTTGGTATGGGATCAATGCTTGTAATCATAAGATTTGTAGTGACTCATTTTAGAATTAAGTAAAAAAACAAAGTAAAAAATTTAAGCAAAAAAAATAGCACCTGAATTATTTAACAAATGAAAATAATGGGGCTAAGGTATTTTTTAAAAAGCTAAAAAAAAGGAACAATAAAAAAGGGATTTATTTTTTTTTCAAAAGTGATCCCAAAAAATGGAGCTTGGGGAAAATGATATAGGGAGTACATAAAGGTAATTATTTAAAATTAAAATTTTATTATAAAATTTAATAAAAAGGGGTAATATGGGGTTGTAGTGAAAAAATAAAATTAATCAAATTTGAGCTTTGGAAATTGGCAAAATTGTGAACTTATTCTCTTTGCCCTGAGAATAGCACCTTTATTATTTTAACAATTTTTGAATATATAAACTAGGAGTAGTGAGAAAATGTTATTCTTTCCGTCACTTGTACAAAATTATCTGGCTACCCATCTCCTTTTATGCTTTTTTTCTATTGTGAGGTTTTATTTATCATCTTTATAAGTTATGTTTTTGTTTATTTATAATTTTGAAAAAATATCATAGATGGATTAATGAAAAATGTGTATAATTGCGTTTTCAACATTTAAAAATGGTATTATTATTATCATTACTAATATGGCGTCTGGGGACATAAAAAAACTCTTTTCTGTTTTTTTAATTTTTGTACCTGCATCCAACGTTTTGTAAGTTTATTTTAGGTATAGGGAAATTAATTTTTTCAGGGACAGTGGACCCCATACCGGGTGGCATCCCATTTATTATTTCGCAACACTTTTCGCAAAAAAATTTTTTTTTCTTTTATTAAAAAACCGCTCCCTTTTTGTCCGGGGAAAAATCAATTGCCCTCAAACCAGCCCCCCACTCCGCCCGTGCCATTGTTTACCAGAACCTCCCCTAACATCCATCCTTTTGGAAAATTTCGTATTATTACAATGTTTTTTGGGGCTGTTTTTGGAAAATAAATGACCATGGGCCCCCCAAAAAAACTTTTTTTGTACACCAATAAAAGGGGAAAAAACCCTTAAATGAAGAAAGAGATCATTGATAAATATGAAATTAAGGGGATATATGACCTTTTTCCCAAATTGTACAAAAAACCCCCAACCATACCATTTTGGGGGCACGAAGACAATCAAGGGTTTTTGCCAAAAAGGTTTTTTAAATGTGTTTTTAAAAAAAAGTCCAAAGTGATGGAAGATGTTGAGGGCTCTTATTGGTGTGGATAAATGAAAAACAGCTGGGAGGAGATGGCGTTTTCAGGGGATCATATGTGAAAAAAGGGTGGAAGTTGCAGGCGTTTAATTAAAAAAAGCCTGCAACTAGTGATGATGTGAGTGAATTTAAGGCCAGCAAAAGGGTTTGGTTTTAAGTTTATAAACGTTGGTGGCATCCCAAATGTGAAAAAAGGGATGGTAGGGTCCAGTTCGGACCACAAACGGCTGAAAAATATGTGCAGGAATTCCCAAAGGGGTACATAGGGAAAATGAAGGGCTGAAACCGAAAAAGTGTTTTTGTGATGGGAAAAAGGCCCGTTCTGGAAAAGAAAATGCCAAGCAAGGGTTCATTCTCAGGAGGGAAAAAGGGACTCCCAGGACAAAAACCCATGAAAAACAGGCTTACTCTTCTCATGTGTGCCAATTTCTCTGGTGGTTGCAAAATGAAGCCTTTATTGGGGTTTTCCCCTCCCGAAACTCCCAAAAGGGGTTCAGGCAAAAAAAATGTCCTCAAAAAATAATTTTGTGTCTGGGAGGGGGAAAAAGTAAAGGGATGGGTCACTAGGGAAATTTTTTTATAACTGGTTTTAAACCCTGCATTTTCCCCCCCTTGAAAAATTACCTAACTGAAAAAATTAGAACTTAAGTGCCTCCCGGTTTTTAACAATGCCCCCCCGGTCATCAAGACGTGGCAGAAACGACTTTATGGGGACATAAAAAACTTTTGGTGAAATTTTCCCTAATACCCTCCCCTCCTGCAGCCCATGGACCAGCAGGTTTTCCCCTTCAAAACTGCCCGCTCTGTTTGGGGAAAGGGGTGTAAGCCCAAACTCAACTGACTCAAGAGAGTTTTGGAGAGATCCCTTTAATATCCTCAATTGTTAAACCTTATAGGTAAAAGGGTTGGGAGGAAGTGACTAAAAAGGACCTTGAACTCTGCTTGGAAAAAAATTTGGGCCAAAAATGTGTAGACAAAAGGGGTTTTTAAGGGGTTTTTGGGTAACCCCGAGAAAACCTGTGATTGAGGGAAACCATTGTGGCATTGGAAGTTTGGGGGTTTGGGGGTTAGTGGGAGGATGTGGAAGAGTTGGTGGAGGGGGTGAAAAGCTAACCCTGATGAGCTGATAGATCAACTTCAAAAGGGAAAAGGCCAGACCCTGGGGGAAAATGGTTTTAGAGGAGGAGAAAAAAATTGAAAAAAAGTTGCCTACTACAAAAATAAAAAAATCTGGCCAAAAATGGCTTTTAAATTCAAACCTTCATGGATGAAAATCACCCTCACTTTCAAGCCGTGTTGGCAACCTGTACACTGACAATGTTGTGAAACACTTTAGGGAAGTGATAAAGGGCAGAGGTACAGGCCACTATGGACAGATATCTTGTCCGAAAAAATCAGTGACTCCCGGGCTGGCCCCAAAATGGCATTTTTAAAAAAAGAAGGAGTAACCCGAAAAAGGGCTTGCTACCTCAAGTCCCAATGGAAGGGGTTCCCCCTTTTAAACAAAAAAAAAAATAACTCCCCCTCCCCCATCCCATCAATCATCCCCGATCTTTAATAAAAGTAAGTGTCATGTAAGTGTGCCCTGCCTTTTCCCGTTTGTTTTGAAAAATTAATATTTTTATGTGGTAAAAAATTTTTTATACTTTTTGGGTGTCTTCCGGATTAATTTTATTTCCCCTTATTTCTTATGGGAAAATTTCATTCACATAGATTATTTTAAAACAATTACCCCCTTGCGGTTAAAATCTTCCAGGGGCCCTGTATATATAAAATTAAATAACTTTTAAAAACACTTGGGAAAATTTTGGAGGGTTCCCGACATAATGGAAGACTTAGTGCTTACAGATCTTGAAGAAAAGTAAACAAACCGGGTGGGGGCCCGGGGGCGTATTTGAAAGTCAGGTGGGGGGGCCAAAAGGGAAATTTGGTCAAATTTGAAATGGCCGTATTAGCGGAAACCCTAAACGGGAAAAGCCATCTTGGCTTAAAAAGCAACGTTCATCTTGCTATATAGGACAAGTGAAAATTTGTGTATGCAATAATTTCGCAAAAATCATTCTGAACCTAACGAAAAAAATATATTTCACTGTGTTTGTTTAGTATTAAATTATTGTAAACAAATCTAAAATATATTTAGTTGGGTTAGGCTAAAATAAATTGTTCATGTTATAATAAGGTTAGATAAGTTTTCTAAGATTTTTTTGGTGCAAAATTATAATTTTTTACATCAACATTAATGAAAAAATATATCTTTAAACGTATAAGAGAAAATTTTAGAAAGGACTTAATTTTAAATGAGTTCTTGCTAATTGACCAGTTTTACATATTCGGCACGACATATATATATACATGTGTATATATATATATATTATATATATATATATATATATACATGTGTATATATATATATATATATATAATTGTGTATATATATATATATATATATATACACCCACACACACGTACACACACACACACACACACACACACACACACACATACACACACACATATATACACACACACACACACACACAAGACAGGATGTTCCAGGGAGGGGACACAGAAACAAGAGGTCACAATTGGAAGTTGAAGACACAAATGAGTCAGAGAGATAGTAGGAAGTATTTCTTCAGTCATAGAGTTGTAAGGCAGTGGAATAGCCTAGAAAATGATGTAGTGGAGGCAGGAACCATACACAGTTTTAAGACGAGGTTTGATAAAGCTCATGGAGCGGGGAGAGAGAGGGCCCAGTAGCAACCGGTGAAGAGGCGGGGCCAGGAGCTAAGACTCGACCCCTGCAACCACAAATAGGTGAGTACAAATAGGTGAGTACACACACACACACACACACACTAAGATCACAGTAAACAGGTGATTTTAAAACCCTTTGAGGGTCGACAGGCCCTCTCCGAAACTCGTTCTCAGGGTCGGCCAAATTTAAAAAAAAAAAATTATTTTCTCTTATGAAAAGATAGAGAATCTTTTCCCGATCATAAAGACACCAAAAGTTTGAAATTTAATAGAAGACTTACGGAATTATGCTTTCGCAAAGTTAGCGGTCTCGGCGATGTTTACGCATCGGCGATTTTGCCCACTTTGAGCCCCATTTTCGGCCAATTTCACTGTACTAGTCGACAAAAAACATGAATATTTTGCTAGAACTCTATTTTTTCTATCGAATGGGTGCAAGAAATCACCCATTTATGAAATTCAACTATCCAGTACAGTGGTCAGAATTTGGCAATTTTGCCAATTTCACACAAATTTCAAAAGATGCCAATTTCCGAATAGGGTCCAGAATAAACAAGAAAGACATTCCTGGCACTAAAATGACATTTCCTCTAGTCATTAGTCACGTCTCAAGGCCCCTCTTATATTCTTATGCTTTCCACTTTGAATTTTTATTCTCACAAAAAATATAAGATTTACTGTTATGCAGACTACTGCATTAGTGTAAAAAATGGTATAAATATTATTGGTGCACTTGTGAAAGAATATTAGACTCACCAGTTGACATGTATTGCACGCTTGGCACGATTTGTTTACTTTTGAAGTTTGGTAAAAATCGAACATTTCTGCTACTTTGAGCTCAATTTCAAGGCACCTTTCATTGTAAAACCAGTCAAAATCATCTCAATTTCTGTAATATGTCTTCCATTCTATAAAATGAGACCAAGAAAACTAGAATATAACAATAAATACCATACAAAAATACACTGCAAAGTCGCTGATATATTCCAAAAAAATGGTCAAAGTTTTTTTTTTTCTCATTATGCACTGTGTGCTGCAGGATTTTTTTTAGACTGTGCACACTGACCACATAGACCCATTCTTTCATATGAAGGCCTACCAGCTTTCTCCCACTAGATTTGAGGCCGCTAGAATTTATGCGTACTAATACGTCAAAAACCCCTACGCGTAAGACGTACTAGTACGACCAAAACCCTCAAAGGGTTAAAATATGCAAAACAACCACTGTGAAAGAGTAGTGAAATTCCAAGCACTTTAGAATTCGAAAGCGCTTGGAATTTTACTACTCTTTCACATTGGTTGTTTTGCATGCTCATATATATATATATATATATATATATATATATATATATATATATTTATATATATATATATATTTATATATATATGTATATATATATATGTATATATGTATATAATGTATATATATATATATGTATATATGTATATATATATGTATATATATATATATGTATATATGTATATATATATGTATATATGTATATATATATGTATATATGTATATATATATGTATATATATATGTATATATATATATATATATATGTATATATATATGTATATATATATATATGTATATATATATATATATATATATAAAATATATATATACATTATATATACGTATATATATAATATATATATACGTATATATATATAATATATATATACGTATATATATATATATAATATATATATATACGTATATATATATATATATATATATATATATATATATATATATATATATATATATATATATATATATATATATATATATATACAGTGGACCCCCGCATAACGATTACCTCCGAATGCGACCAATTATGTAAGTGTATTTATGTAAGTGCGTTTGTACGTGTATGTTTGGGGGTCTGAAATGGACTAATCTACTTCACAATATTCCTTATGGGAACAAATTCGGTTAGTACTGGCACCTGAACACACTTATGGAGTGAAAAAATATCGTTAACCAGGGGTCCACTGTATATATATATATATATATATATATATATATATATATATATATATATATATATATATATATATATATATATATATATATATATATATATATATATATACAGTGGACCCCTGGTTAACGATATTTTTTCACTCCATAAGTGTGTTCAGGTGCCAGTACTAACCGAATTTGTTCCCATAAGGAATATTGTGAAGTAGATTAGTCCATTTCAGACCCCCAAACATACACGTACAAACGCACTTACATAAATACACTTACATAATTGGTCGCATTCGGAGGTAATCGTTACGCGGGGGTCCACTGTATATATATAATATATATATAATATATATATATATATTTTTTTTTTTTTTTCAACAAGTCGGCCGTCTCCCACCGAGGCAGGGTATATATATATATATATATATATATATATATATATATATATATATATATATATATATATATATATATATATATAAATATATATATACAGTGGACCCCCGGTTAACGATATTTTTTCATTCCAGAAGTATGTTCAGGTGCCAGTACTGACCGAATTTGTTCTCATAAGGAATATTGTGAAGTAGATTAGTCCATTTCAGACCCCCAAACATACACGTACAATACGCACTTACATAAATACACTTACATAATTGGTCGCATTGGGAGGTGATCGGTAAGCGGGGGTCCACTGTATATATATATATATATATATATATATATTTTTTTTTTTTTCAACAAGTCGGCCGTCTCCCACCGAGGCAGGGTGACCCAAAAAAGAAAGAAAATCCCCAAAAAGAAAATACTTTCATCATCATTCAACACTTTCACCACACTCGCACATTATCACTGTTTTTGCAGAGGTGCTCAGAATACAACAGTCTAGAAGCATACACATATAAAGATACACAACATATCCCTCCAAACTGCCAATATCCTAAACCCCTCCTTTAAAGTGCAGGCATTGTACTTCCCATTTCCAGGACTCAAGTCCGACTATATGAAAATAACAGGTTTCCCTGAATCCCTTCACTAAATATTACCCTGCTCACACTCCAACAGATCGTCAGGTCCCAAGTACCATTTGTCTCCATTCACTCCTATCTAACACGTTCACGCACGCTTGCTGGAAGTCCAAGCCCCTTGCTTACAAAACCTCCTTTACCCCCTCTCTCCAACCCTTTCGAGGACGACCCCTACCCCGCCTTCCTTTCCCTATAGATTTATATGCTTTCCATGTCATTCTACTTTGATCCATTCTCTCCAAATGACCAAAGCACCTCAACAGCCCCTCTTCTGCCCTCTGACTAATACTTTTATTAACTCCACACCTTTTCCTAATTTCCACACTCCGAATTTTCTGCATAATATTTACACCACACATTGCCCTTCAACAGGACATCTCCACTGTCTCCAACCGTCTCCTCGCTGCTGCATTTACCACCCAAGCTTCACACCCATATAAGAGTGTTGGTACTACTATACTTTCATACATTCCCTTCTTTGCCTCCATAGATAACGTTTTTTGACTCCACATATACCTCAACGCACCACTCACCTTTTTTTCCCTCATCAATTCTATGATTAACCTCATCCTTCATAAATCCATCCACCGACACGTCATCTCCCAAGTATCTGAAAACATTCACTTCTTCCATACTCCTCCTCCCCAATTTGATATCCAATTTTTCTTTATCTAAATCATTTGACACCCTCATCACCTTACTCTTTTCTATGTTCACTTTCAACTTTCTACCTTTACACACATTCCCAAACTTACCCACTAACCTTTACAATTTTTCTTTAGAATCTCCCATAAGCACAGTATCATCAGAAAAAAGTAACTGTGTCAATTCCCATTTTGAATTTGATTTCCCAAAATTTAATCCCACCCCTCTCCCGAACACCCTAGCATTTACTTCCTTTACAACCCCATCTATAAATATATTAAACAACTATGGTGACATTACACATCCCTGTCTAAGACCTACTTTTACCGGGAAGTATTTTCCCTCTCTTCTACACACCCTAACCTGAGCCTCACTATCCTCATAAAAACTCTTTACAGCATTTAATAACTTACCACCTATTCCATATACTTGCAACATCTGTCACATTGCTCCTCTATCCACTCTATCATATGCTTTTTCTAAATCCATAAATGCAATAAAAACTTCCCTATCTTTATCTAAATACTGTTCACATATATGCTTCAATGTAAACACTTTATCTACACATCCCCTACCCACTCTGAAACCTCCTTGCTCATCCGCAATCCTACATTCTGTCTTATCTCTAATTCTTTCAATTATAACTCTACCGTACACTTTTCCTGGTATACTCAGTAAACCTATTCCTCTATAATTTTTACAGTCTCTTTTGTCCCCTTTCCCTTCATATAAAGGGACTATACATGCTCTCCGCCAATCCCTAGGTACCTTCCCCTCTTTCATACATTTATTAAACAAAAGTACCAACCACTCCAACACTATATCCCCCCCTGCTTTTAACATTTCTGTCATGATCCCATCAGTTCCAGCTGCTTTACCCCCTTTCATTTTACGTAATGCCTCACGTACCTCCCCTACACTTACATTCTGCTCTTCTTCACTCCTAAAAGATGGTATACCTCCCTGACCAGTGCATGAAATTACTACCTCTGTTTCTTCCTTAACATTTAAAAGTTCCTCAAAATATTCTCGCCATCTACATAATACCTCCATCTCCCCATCTACTAACTCCCCTACTCTGTTTTTAACTGACAAATCCATACTTTCCCTAGGCTTTCTTAACTTGTTTAACTCCAAAATTTTTTCTTATTTTCATTAAAATTTCTTGACAGTGCCTCTCCCACTCTATCATCTGCTCTCCTTTGCACTCTCTCACCACTCTCTTTACCTTTCTTTTACTCTCCATATACTCTGCTCTTCTTATAACACTTCTGCTTTGTAAAAACCTCTCATAAGCTACCTTTTTCTCTTTTATCACACCCTTTACTTCATCATTCCACCAATCACTCCTCTTTCCTCCTGCCCCCACCCTCCTATAACCACAAACTTCTGCCCCACATTCTAATACTGCATTTTTAAAACTATTCCAACCCTCTTCAACCCCCCCACTACTCATCTTTGCACTAGCCCACCTTTCTGCCAATAGTCGCTTATATCTCACCCGAACTTCCTCCTCCCTTAGTTTATACACTTTCACCTCCCTCTTACTTGTTGTTGCCACCTTCCTCTTTTCCCATCTACCTCTTACTCTAACTGTAGCTACAACTAAATAATGATCCGATATATCAGTTGCCCCTCTATAAACATGTACATCCTGGAGCCTACCCATCAACCTTTTATCCACCAATACATAATCTAATAAACTACTTTTATTACGTGCTACATCATACCTTGTATATTTATTTATCCTCTTTTTCATAAAATATGTATTACTTATTACCAAATTTCTTTCTACACATAGCTCAATTAAAGGCTCCCCATTTACATTTACCCCTGGCACCCCAAATTTACCTACTACTCCCTCCATAACATTTTTACCCAATTTAGCATTGAAATCCCCAACCACCATTACTCTCACACTTGATTCAAAACTCCCCACGCATTCACTCAACATTTCCCAGACTCTCTCTCTCTCCTCTACACTTCTCTCTTCTCCAGGTGCATACTCGCTTATTATAACCCACTTTTCACATCCAATCTTTATTTTACTCCACATAATCCTTGAATTAATACATTTATAGTCCCTCTTTTCCTGCCATAGCTTATCCTTCAACATTATTGCTACTCCTTCTTTAGCTCTAACTCTATTTGAAACCCCTGACCTAATCCCATTTATTCCTCTCCACTGAAACTCTCCCACCCCCTTCAGCTTTGTTTCACTTAAAGCCAGGACATCCAGCTTCTTCTCATTCATAACATCCACAATCATCTCTTTCTTATCATCTGCACAACATCCACGCACATTCAGACTTCCCACTTTGACAATTTTCTTCTTCTTATTCTTTTTAGTAATCTTTACAGGAAAAGGGGTTACTAGCCCATTGTTCCTGGCATTTTAGTTGACTTTTATAACACGCATGGCTTACGGAGGAAAGATTCTTATTCCACTTCCCCATGGATATAAAAGGAAAAGTAATAAGACCAAGAACTATTAAGATAAAATCAAAGAAAACTCAGATGAGTGTGTATAAATAAATGTGTATATGTATGTGTAGTGTGACTTAAGTGTAAGTAGAAGTAGCAAGACATGCCTGTAATCTTGCATATTTATGAGACAGACAAAAGACATCAGCAATCCTACCATCATGTAAAACAATCACAGGCTTTCGTTTTACACTCACTTGGCAGGACGGTAGTACCTCCCTGGGTGGTTGCTGTCTACCAACCTACTACCTACATTATTATATATATATATATATATATATATATATATATATATATATATATATATATATATATATATATATATATATATATATATATATATATATATATACAGTGGAACCTCAAAAATCGAATTGCTCCCAACACAACCAATTATGTAAGTGTATTTTTGTAAGTGCTTTTATAAGTGTATTTTTAAGGGTCTGAAATGGACTAATCTAATTTACATTATTCCTGATGGGAATAAATTCATTCGGTAAATACACTCGTACAGACTTCTGGACCGAAGAAAGTTCGATATTTGAGGTTCCACTGTATATATATATACATTGTGTGTGTGTGTATGTATGTATGTATAATATATATATATATATATATATATATATATATATATATATATATATATATATATATATATATATATATATATATATGTATATATATATATATATATATGCATGCAAAACAACCACTCTGAAAGAATAGAGAAATTCCAAGCGCTTTCGTGACTACTCACATTATCAAGGAACTATGAAAGTGAAGCATCCAAGGAAGCTATATAAGGGGTCGGCCAGCACCTCACTATTAGATCCTACAACGGTTAAACACGTGACGCGCGGCGAGCCAACTTGGACAGGTCCTTTGCAAAACTCACCCCCAAGCTATTTATTTGTCCAGTGTATTATTAAATTCTACCCAAATTCTATTAATTATAAATGGATCTAATTTATATAAACCAAAGGAAATATTCATATTATTGTCAAAACTGCTTTTTATGAAACAAGATTCAATTATATTCCTGTCGACCATGGACTTGCTTGATACTACTTTCTCAACTTTTTGAAAATCAATTGGATGGTTAAAATCTCTTACATGAATAAATAGAGCATTGGAATCTTGTCCAGTTCTAATGCTATATTTATGTTGTTTTAATCTTAGTTCGAGATTTTTACCAGTTTGACCGTAATAAACTTTATCGCAAATTTTACAAGGAATCTTATAGACACATCCATCAGCATTTTGGGGGGAATTCTTAATCAAAAGTTTTTTTACTGTATCAAGATTTTTGAATACAACTTTAATATTAAAAGTCTTAAGAAGAGAAGGCATATCAATCATAGTTCCTTGATAATGTGAGTAGTCACGAAAGCGCTTGGAATTTCTCTATTCTTTCAGAGTGGTTGTTTTGCATATTTTGAAATCACCTGTTTACTGTGATCTTATTGCATATATATATATATATATATATATATATATATATATATATATATATATATATATATATATATATATATATATATATATATATATATATATATATAATATATATATATATATATATAATATATATATATATATATATATATATATATAATATATATATATATATAATATATATATATATATATATAATATATATATATATATATATATATATATATATATATATATATATATATATATATATATATATATATATATATATATAATATATATTATCCACAGTAGTATAAGTGAATATAATGTATACTGAGTAAGTTTAAACTCTTCAAGAATAAGGGAGTCTGTCACTTAGCTATCCCAAGCAAGTAGTGTGCCTATATTCAATGCTATTCCTAGATCCTTCCTTACATTCCTAATGAGAACAGGAGACTAACTTCTAGGTAGTTGCTTACTGCAAGGTGAATAGACAGCAGAAGTTTAGTGGTGTGCCCATGTACAGTGTTGTACAAAGGAATGATTCAATCCAGTATAAGCCAAGAAAGTCACACATGACTTATTTATTTTATGATATCTATGTTTTGTATCTCATTTAAACATACATACATTTTTTTTATTTACTTATTTATTTTGGCAACAATTATTTTAATACACTGAGTGTAATAGTGCATTGACTAGTTTTTTGGTTTAGTAGAAATAACATTTTGTGCAGTTCCTGATGTGTCAAGATATATCTTATTATGAAAATAAGATACCAGAAATATTAAGCAAGTATCCTAAATATGCTTGCAACAGACAAGTTAGTTGTAGATATAAACCCAGATACATGCCAGTTAACCCTTTTGGCATCTACTTCCCAGGCCTTTTGTGAATCCATTTGTTCATGCTCTACCACCCACAGAATAGATATGGAGCACACAATAAACTAACTACTTCAGCAAGAAAATTGAATCTGATCAGCCGAGCTGTCCTACCTACCTTGTACTGCATACAGCTAGCATCAACAAAAAGACTGATCAGGCCATCAATCAGATGGTCTGGTATTGGACTGGGTAATGGGGGAGGTAACCCCTTCACTACCTTCAGCCTCCTCTTCCTCTCAGCAACATTGAAAGATTACCCAGATTACCCAACATGCACAGTCAGCTTGTGCCTCGGAACATCCAAGGTTAGGGGACACTTCCCCCATAGGGTGACTGTTATATAGTCAGTATTGTTGAAAGCAAAATATTAACAAAAGTGCTGTGGAGAGTTACCTGAAATTCATATCTATATGTATTTTGCTATAAAATGAAAGTACAGTACAGTATTAGCATTTTTTTTTAATAACAATATGCAGCCTCTCCTCACTTAACGACAGAGTTCCGTTCCGTTCCGAGTCGTTGGTAAACGAGTACGTCACTAAGTGAGGAGAGGCTGTATATCTGACTGTGGTCATGAACTTGGAAATTGATACTCTCAGGACTATAACAGTGTTGTTAATATGTCAAGAAAATACACATTACATTTAATCTATTGTGCCTTTAGGTTCTGGAAATTACCACCCCAGTTACTGACGGGGCCTTTTCTCAAGAGCTAAGAGAACACAAATGTTTTAAGTACAGTATATAACTGCTATGTACAGTATTGGGAGGAATATTTTCTGAGAATAACGTGCTCATGGTGGAACTTTCAAAGTAATAAGCAATCACATGGTCTGTATTTTACTGTGGTAATGTAATGTATTTTACTTTTTTTGGAAATTTCTGGTGTGAATAATGATGGATAATGACTTGCTCTTTGCTACTCAGCTTTGAGTTTAATTTTCTGTGTTTTATCTTTAAGGTCTCTATTCTCACAAAGGAAAGTGTTTATGGCAGAATTTTTAAAATTAGAGTGAATAAACTTTTGCAACTTTTGCATCTGCCTAACTTTATAAAAAACAGCATAATTATTTTTTGAACACCAGCTGTTTCTGAATAAGGCTGGGTCACCCAAAGAAGACAACAGATTCACTATCGCTCATTCTTTAGTATGAATTGGTTTCTAGAAATAGTTTTGATTGTGCAGCTTTTCCAACTTGACTACTATAAAAGTTTATTAAAAGTTTTATTTTCAGCAAATACAGCACATTTCATGATGTTCAGTATTGTAATTTTCATAATGTTCCAATTCAGCAGATATAATAATGGAAAATGGTGATGGAAAATTATGTTGGAAGCCCAAAGAGTATTACCACCCTTCTCCAGGATTACAATATGGAATTGTTCTGCTGAACGAAGCAGTGAACAAGACAAACGTGCATTATGTCAGCTTTCTTTGGCAGCATGGTAAGTTTATTTTTGTTTAATATAAAGTGGTATGTTTTTTGTATTGTGCTTTCTTTATAAGTTCTTGAAGAGATTTTGTTGGAAAAATATACTAAATTGTTGGACAGAAAATCAGTGGATTATTTATATGTCTAGAGGTTTAGCTGTGGATACTAAAGCCTCTACAATTTTACTACTTTTTATTTTTTCATGTTATGACTACACATCTGCCAGTGTGATGTCATGGAGTGTGTACTCCTTTTGTTGCAAGACGAAATTTAAAAATTTAAAATAGAGCATTGGAGGTGTTCATAAACCTACATCAAATTAAACACTGAAAAAACTTTCCTGCCAATTTCCAATCATGAAGGCTTAGAGCAAAATCACACTTAGAGCACAAGGTAGGCTCCAGAGAATTGGCACACCCCATAAAGTCACAGTATAGAAAAAGCTCCTTCAAGGGAGGTACTTGATGCTGGTGAATGGCTTGATCCAAAGAATTTGGATTGAATCTGATTGACTCTTATTCCCCAAGGCTCTGCATGACTCCTATGGGTTCAGCACTCCTCTTGACATAAATACAGGTATAACACTGATTTTCCAGCAGCAGATGGTCCAGCACTTCATTTAGTCCAGACAAAATTACTAGGGCAGCCTCAGATGGCATTGTGTGTAGTTCACACACATTTATATTGGTTACACTACAGTTGTTGATGGTGATCCATTGATTTTGTTTTATTCTTAGTGTATATTGCTAACATTTAATCCTGGCTATGCCAGTTAATTGAGCTGTCATGTGAATTAATCACAGATAGAATGTTCCTTTGTGATGGAACAAGAGCTAATTAATTTTTATTTGATGTATGGAAAATTACACTGGGGAAAGATTGAAGCAACTGAAACAACTTCACTTGTATGAAATGTTGAAGAAGACAGCCAAGATGAATGTGTCATAGCTGTAGGCCTACATCTGAAAATCCTGCATCTTCAACTTCAAGTACCCGAGATGTCTTCCCTGCAGTATCATAGATCTGTGATGAAACCGTCATCTATGAAATATAGTTTTTCAGTGACACTAAGAGTAAGTAGTAGTTGAGCAGCTGGTTGAGTTCGTTAATGGATGCAAAATGGGTAATGTTTAAGAAAAGTATAATGGTGCCAACACTTTTGTGTAAGTGTAAGGCATTGTGTTGTGTATGCTGTGGTGTGAGATATTGTCTTAATATGGTTGTGTAGCATTATCTTTTGTTTAGTGTGAGGCATTGTCTTTTGTATGAATGTAAGACATTGTATTTTGCATGGGTCTGAGACATAGTCTTTGAATAATGCATCAAAAATTAGGCTGGAAGCAGTGGAGATGTCGTGAGTAAGATTAATTTTTGACATGAATATTATGCAGAAAATAAAGAGGGGACAAAATTAAAAGTGGGTGTGGTGGTATGAATTTAAAGCATAAGAGAGGTTGTTGAGATGATTTGGTCATTTCTAAAGGATGGAACAAGATCGATTGACCAAGATAGTGTATAGATCTGGGCTGGAGAGAAGGTGTAGGGGGCATCTCATGGAAGCTTTATGTGAATGGTTTAGAAAACTGACACACGTAGATGAGCGAGGCATATCTTCAATTGTTTTTCTCTGTATTGGATTGATAAAGTCACTGGTTGGTGATAAGTTTCCACAATAAAGATATCCAAGTATTGCACGAGTTGGAAGGTGGGTGAAAAGGGGAATTTGTGAAATAAGAACTTGAGCATGTTAAACCAAAGCAAGTTGATGAAAAAGTTTTTGGGATTTGATGTGCTGTTAGATTGTGATCAATGCAATATTTGTTGTGTTGAGGAAGTAAAGTGTCTTCACTTTGACAGATGGGGGTTGATGTTGCAGTTTGGTAGATCATTTGGATTGTTATCAAAAATGTGTATAGCACTGTTATCAAAATGAAAACCACTCATTGAGAAGAATGAATCGACTTAACCCTTTCAGGGTCCAAGGCCCAAATCTGGAGTCACGCACCAGTGTCCAAGAATTTAAAAAAAAAAAAATTTGTTATTTTTTCTTATGAAATCGTAGAGAATCTTTTTGTGAAGGTAATAAAACAAAAAGTACGAAATTTGGTGGAAAATTGGCGAAATTATGCTCTTGCGAATTTTGAAGTGTCAGCGATATTTACGAATCGGCGATTTTGCCGACTTTGACTCCCATTTTAGGCCAATTACATTATTCCAATCAACCAAATTCTTAGCTATTTCACTAGTATTACTTCTATTCTATCGATTGAGCACAAGAAATTGCCAAGTCAACTGTTCCAACTACAAAATAAAGTGATCGGAAATTGTTAATTTGGCCAATTTAACACAAAGTTCAAAATATTCCAATTTCAAAATAGGGTCCAGAATAAACAATGTAGGCATTCCTGGCACTAAACTAACATTTCCTCTGTTCATTAGTTATGTTTTGAGGCTTTACAAATATATTCCATTTTGATTTTTTATTCACATAATGAATTTTTATTCACACCAAAAAATAGAAGATTTACTGTTATGCAATACTGTAATAATTGTATAAATATCATCACCATATTTGTGAATGTATATTAGACCCACCAGCTGACGTGTATTAGACGTGTGAGGTCGTTTGTTTACTCTTGAATATCGGCAAAAATTTAACATTTCCGCTACTTTGAGCTAAGTTTCAAGCCATTTCCAGTGCTAAAACCAATCAAAATCATCTCTATTTCTGTAATATGTCTTCCATTCTATCAAATGAGACCAAGAAATCGCAAATACAACTATAAAAAACATACGAAAAAACACTGCAAAGTTGCTGTTTTAATCGAAAAATCATGATTTAAGTTTTTTTCTCTCATTATACACAGAGTGCTGCAGGATCTGTTTTATGTGGTGCACACATACCACATAGATGTATTCTCTCATATCTAGGCCCAAATGTACTACTCACAGTTTATCAGAGTGAGCTGAGCTCATGGCGTAGATCTACGGTTTGGACCCTGAACGTAAAGCCGTAGATCTACGGGACGGACCCTGAAAGGGTTAATGTACGTACATTATTTTAGGCTCGACTGTGTTATAAGAAGTGGCTATTGATAATGTAAATAACTCTTAAGAAAAAACTTTATTTGAATCTCACACCTTATGGAAAAGAAAAAATCCTATACAGTAATCAGTATTATTATTATTATTATTATTATTATTATTATTATTATTATTATTATTATTAATGCATCAGTCATTTCCCACCAAGGCAGGGTTTACCTGGAGTTTACCTAGAGAGGGTTTCAGGGGTCATTTCCTCCGTGGCTCAGTCTGAGACCAGGCCTCATGGCGGATCAGGGTCGGATCAACCAGGCTGTTACTGCTGGCTGCACGCAAGCTGACATACGAACCACAGCCCGGTTGGTCAGGTACTGACTTTAGGTGCCTGTCCAGTGCCTTCTTGAAGACAGCCAGGTGTCTATTGGTAATCCCCCTTATGTATGCTGGGAGGCAACTGAACAGTCTTGGGCTCCGGACACTTATTGTGTTGTCTCTCATTGTACTCGTGGCACCCCTGCTTTTCATCGGGGAAATGTTGCATCTCCTGCCGAGTCTTTTGCTTTCATATGGAGTGATTTTCATGTGCAGGTTTGGCCTGAAAAAGAAAAGCTCTCATCATCATTCACTTCATCACTGTCTTCCCAGAGGCATGCATACACTACAGTTATAAAACTGCAACATTAACTCCCCTTCTTCAGAGTGCCGGCACTGTACTTCCCATTTCCAGGAATGAAGTCCTTTACTTTAATACTCAAATGATACAGTTACACCCAGCAGGCATGTGTGAAAGTGTTAGTGGAGGCAAATGGTTTTTATGACTTGTGCTGTTGGAGTGTGATCAAGGTGACATTTATGAAGGGAGCTAGGAAAACCAGTTAGCTGGACTTGAGTACTGGAGGCGCAAATTACAGTGCCTGCACTCTGAAGGAGGGGTAGGGATATTTGCAGTTTGGAGGGGCATCTGAACTGTAGTATCAGCATGCCTCTGGAAAGACAGTGATAGAGTGAGTGTTTACCTGGAGGTTACCTGGAGGTTATTCCGGGGATCAACGCCCCCACGGCCCGGTCCATGAACTGTTTCTTTTTTGGGTCATACCTTGGTGGGAGATGGCCTGTGTGTTAAAAAAAATAGTTTCAGTATTATAAAAATGCATTAAAAGTAATTATCGGTTTGTCAGTTGGCATTCATAAGGAGAATTCAGAAATAATGAAGTTCTGCACCAAGGCAACAAAATATATAGGATGATATCCAAGAACAGTTATGGTTGTGGTTTTTTCTCTCAAATTTATGAGCAAAATCAGGTTCTGCAGGCAGATTCATTTTGATTGTCATTGAATACGTACGTACAATACGAGTGAAAATTTGAACTCTTAAAAATTTAGTTGTGTAGTGCAGTGCCTAACATCAAGTGAAGGAGAGAAGAGAGTAGGGAGGGGAAATGATAGAGCTTTTTTTTTTTTTTTTAAGATTTCCTAAGAACCTTGTACTGTCAAGAATGCTGTACTGTACCTGGGTATATGACCAAGGATACCTTACTCTGTATCTCTAATGCAGTTAAATGGTATTGCTTTTTTTTGTTTCAGCCTCTGTGCGCGTGTGTGTTGACGGGGCCATTAATGCCTACCACAAGCTTATGAGGTGCCAGAATACATCATTTGAGTCATCATGCTGCACATGTCCTTTACCAGAGATTATTACTGGTGATTTTGACTCTGCCAAATCTGAACTTTTGAAATTATACAGTACTCTTGGTGTTAATGTTGTTCCAACACCCAGTCAGGAGGAAACAGATTTTACAAAGGCCATTCGAGTCTTGGGCAGATTTACTGAAGAGAGAAGCTTGGCGGTAAGAATAACCTCTGGAGGATTGTTGTTGTTCCCTGTTTTACCTTCTGTAGCTTAGTGAACAGATAAGCAGTATAAATTCAGATGTGTACCTATTTCTTTTGACTGAAGTTAAATGAAATGAACATGAATGTAAAAAAATGATACCATAGTTATCTGTCAGTTATTTGTCAGTTAAAAACAGAGTAGGAGAGTTATTAGATGGGGAGATGGAGGTATTGGGTAGATGGCGAGAATACTTTGAGGAACTTTTAAATGTCGACGAACAAATGGAGGTGGTAATTTCATGCACTAGCCAGTGAAGAAGAGCAGGATGTAAGTGCGGGGGAAGTGCGTGAGGCATTACGTAGAATGAAAGGGGTAAAGCAGCTGGAACTGACGGGATCATGACAGAAATGTTAGAAGCAGGGAGGATATAGTGTTGGAGTGGTTGGTATTTTTGTTTAATAAATGTATGAAAGAGGGGAGGGTACCTAAGGATTGGCAGAGAGCATGTATAGTCCCTTTATATAAAGGGAAGGGGGACAAAAGAGATTGTAAAAATTATAGAGGAATTGGTTTACTGAGTATACCAGGAAAAGTGTATGGAAGGGTTATTATTGAAAGAACTAGAGGTAAGACAGAATGTAGGATTGCGGATGAGCAAGGAGGTTTTAGAGTGGGTAGGGGATGTGTAGATCAGGTATTTACATTGAACATTTATGTGAACAGTATTTAGATAAAGGTAGGGAAGTTTTTATTGCATTTATGGATTTAGAAAAGGCATATGATAATGGATAGGGAAGCAATGTGGCAGATGTTGCAACTATATGGAATAGGTGGTAAGTTACTAAACACTGTAAAGAGTTTTTATGAGGATAGTGAGGCTCAGATTAGGGTGTGTAGAAGAGAGGGAGACTACTTCCCGGAAAAAGTAGGTCTTAGACAGGGATGTGTAATGTCACCATGGTTGTTTAATATATTTATAGATGGGGTTGTAAAAGAAGTAAATGCTAGGGTGTTCGGGAGAGGGGTGAGATTAAATTATGGGGAATGAAATACAAAATGGGAAGTGACACAGTTACTTTTTTGCTGATGATACTGTGCTTATAGGTGATTCTAAAGAAAAATTGCAGAGATTAGTGGACGAATTTGGGAGTGTGTGTAAAGGTAGAAAGTTGAAAATGAACATAGAAAAGAGTAAGGTGATGAGGGTATCAAATGATTTAGATAAAGAAAAATTGGATATCAAATTGGGGAGGAGGAGTATGGAAGAAGTGAATGTTTTCAGATATTTGGGAGTTGATGTATCAGCGGATGGATTTATGAAGGATGAGGTTAATCATAGAATTGATGAGGGAAAAAAGGTGAGTGGTGCGTTGAGGTATATGTGGAGACAAAGAACGTTATCTATGGAGGCAAAGAAGGGAATGTATGAAAGTATAGTAGTACCAACACTCTTATATGGATGTGAAGCTTGGGTGGTAAATGCAGCAGCGAGGAGACGGTTGGAGGCAGTGGAGATGTCCTGTCTAAGGGCAATGTGTGGTGTAAATATTATGCAGAAAATTCGGAGTGTGGAAATTAGGAGAAGGTGTGGAGTTAATAAAAGCATTAGTCAGAGGGCAGAAGAGGGGTTGTTGAGGTGGTTTGGTCATTTAGAGAGAATGGATCAAAGTAGAATGACATGGAAAGCATATAAATCTATAGGGAAAGGAAGGAGGGGTAGGGATCGTCCTTGAAAGGGTTGGAAAGAGGGGGTAAAGGAGGTTTTGTGGGCGAGGGGCTTGAACTTCCAGCAAGCGTGCATGAGCGTGTTAGATAGGAGTGAATGGAGACGCATGATACTTGGGACCTGACGATCTGTTGGAGTGTGAGCAGGGTAATATTTAGTGAAGGGATTCAGGGAAACCGGTTATTTTCATATAGTCGGACTTGAGTCCTGGAAATGGGAAGTACAATGCCTTCACTTTAAAGGAGGGGTTTGGGATATTGGCAGTTTGGAGGGATATGTTGTGTATCTTTATACGTATATGCTTCTAAACTGTTGTATTCTGGGCACCTCTGCAAAAGCAGTGATAATGTGTGAGTGTGGTGAAAGTGTTGAATGATGATGAAAGTATTTTCTTTTTGGGGATTTTCTTTCTTTTTTGGGTCACCCTGCCTCGGTGGGAGACAACCGACTTGTTGAAAAAAAAAAAAAAAAAAAAAAAAAAATATATATATATATATATATATATATATATATATATATATATATATATATATATATATATATATATATATATATATATATATATATATATATATATATATATATATACACACACACACACACACCCCTTCTGGGTTTCCTTCTATTTTCTTACTAGTTCTTGTTGTTCTTGTTTATTTCCTGTTATCTCCATGGGGAAGTGGAACAGAATTCTTCCTCCGTAAACCAATCAAAATCATCTCTATTTCTGTAGTATATCTTCCATTCTATCAAATGATACCAAGAAATTGCAAATACAACTATAAGAAACATACGAAAAAACACCGCAAAGTCGCTGTTTTAATCGAAAATTACGGTCTCAGTTTTTTTCTCTCATTATGTACTGTGCACTGCAGGATTTGTTTTATGTAGTGCACACATACCACATAGATATATTCTCTCATATTTAGGCCCAAATTTACTGCTCACAGCTTATCAGAGTGGTGGGCTGAGCTCATGGCGTAGATCTACAGTTTGGACCCTGAATGTAAAGCCGTAGATCTATGGCATGGACCCTGAAAGGGTTAAGCTAGTGAAAAAGGTCAGAGAAATTATCATAGAGATTTTTTTTTTTTTTTTTTTTCCAACAAGTCGGCTGTCTCCCACTGAGGCAGGGTGACCCAAAAAAGAAAGAAAATCCCCAAAAAGAAAATACTTCCATCATCATTTAACACTTTCACCACACTCACACATTATCACTGCTTTTGCAGAGGTGCTCAGAATACAACAGTTTAGAAGCATATACGTATAAAGATACACAACATACCCCTCCAAACTGCCAATATCCCAAACCCCTCCTTTAAAGTGCAGGCATTGTACTTCCCATTTCCAGGACTCAAGTCCGACTATATGAAAATAACCGGTTTCCCTGAATCCCTTCACTAAATATTACCCTGCTCACACTCCAACAGATCGTCAGGTCCCAAGTATCATTCGTCTCCATTCACTCCTATCTAACACGCTCATACACGCTTGCTGGAAGTCCAAGCCCCTCGCCCACAAAACCTCCTTTACCCCCTCTTTCCAACCCTTTCGAGGACGACCCCTACCCCTCCTTACTTCCCCTATAGATTTATATGCTTTCCATGTCATTCTACTTTGATCCATTCTCTCTAAATGACCAAACCACCTCAACAACCCCTCTTCTGCCCTCTGACTAATACTTTTATTAACTCCACACCTTCTCCTAATTTCCACACTCCGAATTTTCTGCATAATATTTACACCACACATTGCCCTTAGACAGGACATCTCCGCTGCCTCCAACCGTCTCCTCGCTGCTGCATTTACCACCCAAGCTTCACACCCATATAAGAGTGTTGGTACTACTATACTTTCATACATTCCCTTCTTTGCCTCCATAGATAACGTTTTTTGACTCCACATACACCTCAACGCACCACTCACCTTTTTTCCCTCATCAATTCTATGATTAACCTCATCCTTCATAAATCCATCCGCCGACACGTCAACTCCCAAGTATCTGAAAACATTCACTTCTTCCATACTCCTCCTCCCCAATTTGATATCCAATTTTTCTTTATCTAAATCATTTGACACCCTCATCACCTTACTCTTTTCTATGTTCACTTTCAACTTTCTACCTTTACACACATTCCCAAACTCATCCACTAACCTTTGCAATTTTTCTTTAGAATCTCCCATAAGCACAGTATCATCAGCAAAAAGTAACTGTGTCAATTCCCATTTTGAATTTGATTCCCCATAATTTAATCCCACCCCTCTCCCAAACACCCTAGCATTTACTTCCTTTACAACCCCATCTATAAATATATTAAACAACCATGGTGACATTACACATCCCTGTCTAAGACCTACTTTTACCGGGAAGTAGTCTCCCTCTCTTCTACACACCCTAACCTGAGCCTCACTATCCTCATAAAAGCTCTTTACAGCATTTAATAACTTACCACCTATTCCATATACTTGCAACATCTGCCACATTGCTCCTCTATCCACTCTATCATATGCCTTTTCTAAATCCATAAATGCAATAAAAACTTCCCTATCTTTATCTAAATACTGTTCACATATATGCTTCAATGTAAACACCTGATCTACACATCCCCTACCCACTCTAAAACCTCCTTGCTCATCCGCAATCCTACATTCTGTCTTACCTCTAATTCTTTCAATTATAACCCTACCGTACACTTTTCCTGGTATACTCAGTAAGCTTATTCCTCTATAATTTTTACAGTCTCTTTTGTCCCCTTTCCCTTTATATAAAGGGACTATACATGCTCTCTGCCAATCCCTAGGTACCTTCCCCTCTTTCATACATTTATTAACAAAAGTACCAACCACTCCAACACTATATCCCCCCCTGCTTTTAACATTTCTGTCATGATCCCATCAGTTCCAGCTGCTTTACCCCCTTTCATTTTACGTAATGCCAATGCACCACTCACTCTACATTCTGCTCTTTCTTCACTCCTAAAAGATGTGTATACCTCCCTGGCCAGTGCATGAAATTACCGCCTCCCTTCTTCCTCAACATTTAAAATCTCTAAAATATTTCACTTATCTACCCACACCTCCTCTCCCCATCTACTAACTCCCTACTCTGTTTTAACTGACAAATCCATGCTACTTTCCTAGGCTTTAACTTGTTTAACTCCAAATTTTCTTCTTTTTTTCATTAAAATTTCTTGACAGTGCCTCTCCCACTTTTCATCTGCTCTCCTTTGCACTCTCTCACCACTTTCACCTTTCTTTACCCATATAATTTGCCTTTCTTATAACACTCTACTTTGCAAAAACCTCTTGTAAGCTACCTTTTCTTTATCACACCCTTTACTTCATCATTCCACTAATCACTCCTCTTCCTCCTCCTGCCTCACCTCCTATAACCAAACTTCTGGCCTCTACATTCTAATAATGCATTTTAAAACTATCTCCAACCTCTTCAACGCCCCCACTACTCATCTTGTACTAGCCCCCACCTTTCTCAAGCAATAGTCGCTATATCTCACCCTTTAACTTCCTCCCTTAGTTTATACACTTTCACCTCCTCTTACTTGTTGCTGCCACCTTCTTTCTTTCCCATCTACCTCTTTTACTCTTAACTGTAGCTACAACCCAAATAATGATCTTATATATCAGTTGCCCCTCTATAAACATGCAAGATCCCATTTACCCATCAACCTTTATCCACCAACAGATAATCTAACAAACTACTTCTCTATTACGTAGTTATCACACATCTATATTTATTTATCCTTTTTTCATAAAATATGTATTACTTATTACCAAATTTCTTTCTACACATAGCTCAATTCAAAGGCTCCCATTTACTTACTCCAAACTAAATTTACCTACTACTCCTCCATAACATTTTTACCCACTTTAGCATTGAAATCCCCAACCACCATTACTCACACTTGATTCAAAAATTTCCACGATTCACTCAACATTTCTGTACTTCTCCTCTAATTTCTCTCTTCTCCAGGTACATATACTACTATAACCCACTTTTCACATCCAATCTTTATTTTACTCCATAATCCTTGAATTTATATACATTTGTAGTCCCTCTTTCCTGCCATAGCTTATCCTTCAACATTATTAACATGTGCTCCTTCTTTAGCTCTAACTCTATTTGAAACCCTGACCTAATCCCCATTTATTCTCTCCATTGAAACTCTCCTCTGACTCCTCTTCAGCTTGATTTCATTTAAAGCCAGGACATCCAGTTTCTTCATTCAAATATCCACAATCATCTTTCTAGTCATTTGCATTGTACCCACGCATTATCTGTATTCCCACTTTGACAATTTTCTTTCTTCTTTATTCTTTTAGTAATCTTTACAGGAAAAGGGGGTTAATAGCCCATTGTTCCTGCATCAGCTGACTTTTTACAATAATTTGATATTTACTTATAAACATTCTGACCTACTTCATGGATATAAAAAGGAAAAGTAATAAGACCAAGAACTATTAAGATAAAATCAAAGAAAAACTCAGATGAGTGTGTATAAATAAATGTGTACATGTATGTGTAGTGCACTCTAAGTGTAGGTAAGTAGAAGCAGCAAGATACGCCTGTAATCTGCATATTTAAGGAGACAGACAAAAGACACCAGCAATCCTACCATCATGTAAAACAATTACAGGCTTCGCTTTACACTCACTGGCAGGACTGTAGTACTCCTGGGTGGTTGCTGTCACTAACCTGAGCTTTTACCACTTATTAGTGTTTGGTGTTATATCTATGAGTGTAAGGTACAGCAAAAGTTGTACTTCCAAGGTCTGGACAAATTACCATAAAACTTGTATTTTGGGATTTGAGTTGCTGTAGTTTTGATAATAATGTGTCTTCTGAAACAGACTAATAAGGAACCACTGTACTTGATATTAAAAATAAACATTATATATATTCAGTACATTACTGCAATAGTTAAAATTAAAAATTAAAGTTAGTTATAAACATCAACATCATTTCAAGTTAATCTTTTCCTATGATAAGGGCTGATGTCCCCAGTGCTTACTACTTCAGTCTGTCACTTCTCTGTTGAAAAGAGGGGTAACTCAGATATTATCAGTTGTTTGCCACAAATGAAAAAAACTATCATATTTTCTCTCTCTGCCACTCTAGTAGATTTCTTTAGGCAGTAATGCTAATAAGTATATATTGTCTATTTTGTTTTTATGTTTGTGATAACACAAATGCCAGTGTGTTTGTTTCTGGATGTTGCTTTTTGTGATTTAAAGATGTTCCTAATGCAAGATGTCTGTGATAAGCTGTTATTGGGAATGCTGTCTACACTCTCTTATCAACATTTATCAAAATAAATTTTATCACAACATGATTAGGTCGGACAACACCACCAGTTTTAATAAGCTGAATTTTGGATGTTTAATTTTGATTGTAATATTTTCCTTTCAGATAGAGCATGTGATCGTGATTGCAGGGTCAGACTGAATTCATTTTGATCATGTAATAGCCAATATTGCAACTTGTACAAGGTAAGAGACAGCAGGTATGTGGTCGTGGTGTTATGTTTCTAGCTGACTTCCCAAGTACTGTGACTTACCTTCTAACACAGCAATGTGTACATCTTACCCAGATAACTTAATTACATAAATGGTCTGGGATTAAATATGAAGACTTTGGATTGATTTTGCATTGATGATTAGATATTTACCATGCATTTATTTTTAATTACATGGATTCTCATATAATAAGGATGAGAACTCACTAAATGACAACATGCAGGATATTACATTGTGGAAGCCAACTTGTGTGTCTTCTTTTATCTCCACTTACTCTGCAAGTCAAGAGTTGACTTCAGATTCCTCAAATACATAGAGGTAGCATTATGAGGCACTCCTGGGATATACACAACAACTCCACACATAGGGGAGATGTTTATGACAATGTTTCGTCCGATTTGAACTACTTACTAGGTCACACTAACACTTGAGGAGTGAGGAGCCAGTGTGTGTATTTTTTTTTATTTACTACACTGGCTGACTCATCATGCAGGGTGTCTAAAAAGAAAAAAACTCACCATCATTCACCCATCACTGTCTTGCCAGAGTGTTGCTTACAGTACAGTTTTTAAACTGCAACATTAACACCCTCCTTCAGAGTGTGCAGGCACTGTACTTCCCATTTCCAGGACTCAAGTCCGACTATAAGAAAATAACCGCTTCCTGAATCCCTTCACTAAATATTACCCTTCTGCTCACACTCCAACAGATCGTCAGGTCCCAAGTATCATTCCTGGCTCCATTCACTCCCATCTAACACGCCCATGCACGCTGTTGGAAGTGTTTATAGTGAAACATATAGGTGAATTCTAGGTAGTAGGCTGGGCAGACAGCAACCGCCCAAGGAGGTACTCACTCGCCCTGCCAAGGAGTGTAAAATGAAAGCCTGTAATTGTTTTACATGATGGTGGATTGCTGAGTCCTTTTTTCTGTCTCACATAAACATGCAAGATTCTAGGTATGTCTTGCTACTTCTACTTACACTTAGGTCACACTACACATACATGTACAAGCATATATATACACACTCCTCTGAGTTTTCTTATATTTTCTTTCTAGTTCTTGTTCTTGTTTATTTCCTCATTCCATGGGGGAAGTAGAATAGAATTCTTCCCTCCGTAAGCTATGCATGTTGTAAGAGGCGACTAAATGCCAGGAGCATGGGCCAGTAACCCTTCTCCTGTATAAATTACTAAATTTAAAAAGAGAAACTTTTGGTTTTCTTTTTTGGGCCACTCCTGCCTAGGTGGGATATGGCCGGTTTGTTGGAAAAAAACACATGTGTAGTGACCTATGGTAGAAGCAGCAAGACGCACTCTGAAATCTGGGTATGTTTATGAGACAGAAAAAAGGACACCAGCAATCCTACCATCACTAAACACCATACTTTCGTGTCACACTCCATTTGGCAGGATGGTAGTACTCCCGGGTGGCTGCTGTCTACTAACCTTTACCTAATGTGACGTATATATATATATATATATATATAGATATATATATATATATATATATATATATATATATATTTTTTTCAATAAGTCGTATTGCCTCCCAATGAGGCAGGGGGTGACCCAAAAAAGAAAGAAAATCCTCGAAAGAAAAAAATACTTCATCACATTCAACACTTCTACCACACTCACATTATCACTGTTTTTGCAGAGGTGCTCAGAATACAATAGTTTAGAAGCATATATCGTATAAAAGATACACAACATATCCTCCAAACTGCCAACATCCCAAACCTCCTAAAGTGCAGGCATTGTACTCCCATTTCCAGGACTCAAGTCCGACTATATGAAAATAACTGCTCTGAATCCCTCCACTAACATTACCCTGCTCACACTTAACAGATCATTGTGGTCCCAAGTATCATTCGGCTCCATTCACTCCTATGTAACACGCCATGCACGCTAAGCTGGAAGTCCAAGCCCTCGCCCACAAAACCCTTTACCCCCTAACCCTTTCGGTAGGATGACCCCTACCTCCTTCCTTCCCTTATAGATTTATATGCTTTCCATGTCATTCTACTTTGATCCATTCTCTCTAAATGACCAAACCACCTCAACAACTCCCTCTTCTGCCCTCTGACTAATGCTTTTATTAACTCCACACCTTCTCCTAATCACACTCCGAATTTTCTGCATAATATTTACACCACACATTGCCCTTTAGACAGACATCTCCACTGCCTCCATTGAGATATATATATATATATATATATATATATATATATATATATATATATATATATATATATATATATATATTCGGGCTTAGTCCTGGAAAAAATTTGCCTGCACTTTTAAAAGGGGGTTTGGGATTTGTTTGAGGGTATTTGTGTACTTTTTTATGTTTATGCTTCTAGACTGTTGTATTCTGAGCACCTCTGCAAAACAGTGATAATTGAGTGTGGGGAAAGGTTGAATGAGAAAGGATTTTCTTTTTGGGGGTTTTTTTTTTTTTGGGTCATGTGGGAGAAAATTGTTGAAAAAAAAAAAAATATATATATATATATATATATATATATATATATATATATATATATAATATATATATATATATATAATATATATATATACATATATATAGTACATATATATATATATAATTTAATGTCCGGTTAACGATTTTTTTTCACTCCAGAAGTATGTTAGGTCCCGTATGGCCAATTTTTTTCCGAAAAAAATTTTGGGAATAGTTAGTCCATTTGACCCCAAACATCCCGAAAAACCCCAACATAAATACATTACATAATTGGTGATTCGGGGGTAATCTTATGGGGGTCCATTTATATATATTCATTTACATCCACTTACAATTGGGTTCCCGAGAAACGGTCGAAAATTAAATTAATAATTTTTATTACTGAATATAAAAAAACATTTTGTAATGACTTTATTTTTTGTTTTTTTTGGTATTTTGTTTTTTCTTTTTTTGCTGTAAGTACTGTTTTTTATACTGTAAGGTTTAGATAAAACGGTTAAAACAAAAGTTGTTTTTTTCCCCAAAAATTTGGGGAAAAAAACAGGTCATAAGTCAGTGGTGAAGTCACATAAAGTGGATGGTAGGTGTATATATATATTTTTTAAAAGTCGTTCCCCCCGGGGGAAAGGGGTGACCCAAAAAAGAAAGAAAACCCCCAAAAAGGAAAATACATCATCATTCAACATTTTTTGCCTCACTACAAAAATGACTTTTTTTAAAAGGTTTTCAAATGAACAGTTTAGAAGTATTACAGTAGGGGCCCCCCTTATACGGGAGTTAGGTTCCAGGCTTTTGGGGAAAAGGGAAAATCGCCAGAAGGCAGAATCCATTTTTTTTCCCTTTATAAATGCATATAAATGCCGACAAAAGTTTACACTAAATTATATTGTATAAAAAACTAGCAAAAACACAAAGTAAAAAAATCACAGTAAATTCATTACTTATCTTAAAGATTTTAATTTTTAAAGTAGGGGAGAGGTGAGAGTTTTTTTTAGGTCAGGGGAGGGCCCAGGTGACGTAGATTTTCTCCCCCGCTCATACTTAATATACAATATTTAAAAAACCCAGAGAGGTAAAAAGCAACATACAATCATTTTTACCAAAAATATGTGGTCTTAAATGGGAAAAGGGAGTAGTATTTTTTTGATGTCAGGGGGTAGCCGGGGGGTGTCCCCTGGGCTACCCCCGCCTTTAATGTCCCCAACCTATTATTAACTCAATTTTGTTCACTAATTTAACTTTTTTAAAATACCTTTTGATGCCATCAAAACAAGGGAGAAGTAATGAAAAATTCATGCCAAAAAATTTTAAACAAAGGGGGGGGAAGGGGGCTGGGCCCAAACGCTGATTCATTTTACGTTCTGATGGCTGGCAGAGAAAGTAGTTTCCTCCACCCGCCCAAAACAGCTCCAAAATTTATTTCAGAGCACACAAAAAATATAAAATGCCAGAAACAAGTTTAATAATTATTTTTTAAAGCAATAGAAATAGGAAAAAAACACAAAAAAAAGTAAGATACACACGGGTAATTATTACTTACCTTAAAATTTTAAAATTTTAATGTGTGAGGGGGGGGAGGGTTTTATTGAAAAAAAATCAGAATGGCACACCATCATCCTTAATTGGCACTTAAAGGGGGTTTTTTTTCTTTTTTTCCGCTAACCTTGAATACAATGAGAGCCAACTAGTTAACGAAAAAAAACGAGAAGGAAGATACAGGTTGAGAAAAAGAATACAAACTGAACAGGAGGGGACCATCACAGGTCGGGCAAATAAATCGTTTTAATATTTTTCTCAGTTCTTTCCCCGCCCATTTGTAAGGTTTGTAAAAAATCAAATTTTTTATTTTAAAAATAATTACCCACAATCAAATACAGGGGACCCCGGTTAATGATTTTTTTTCACTCCAGAAGTAGTTCGGGTGCCAGATGTGAATTTTTCCCCACAAGAAAAGAAGTAGATTAGCCCATTTCAGCCCCCCCAAACATCCCGCAAAACTGCCCACATAAAACATTTCATAATTGGTCCATTGGGGGAAATCTTTAGGGGGGGTCCACTGTATTTTACATTGTGTACAAGTTGGTTGTTCAGAAAAAAAAAAAAACACACCATTTTTAGAGGAATGAAGATAAAAATAATAATAATAATAATATTATTATTATTATAATTATTATTATTTTTAAATTTTTATTATTATTATTATTAATTATTAATATTATTACCCTACCATCCATTTAACCTGCGGGGCTTTCCCCCCGATTACCCCCCCTTGGGGTTTGATGCACACCGTACAATATTTGACAATATGCCGGCAAATTTGGGGCATGCAGGCAGCATCGTTTGAGTAACCCTGTCCCATCAGCAGCATCAAATTTTATTAACATAACTGGGCAGTAAAACCATCCCCAAGATGAAGTCTGAATCTTTCACTGGGGGCAAGAAAGGCTCTTTCTCCCAACTTCTTTGTGTTCACTGTTGCACAAAACCGCCCGATCTGTCTGCCTGTATATCTTTGTAAATTTTGTGCATCTTTATCTGTCTGTCTACTAGTGTGTCTGTCTACCTGTGTGTCTTTCTGCACCTGTGTGTCTGTCTTTCTTTTGCCTGTCTTTCTGTCTACCTGTGTGTCTTTCTGTCTACCTGATGTCTTTCTGTCTACCTGTGTGTCTGTCTACCTGGCTGTGTGTCCTGACCTCCCCTTTTGTGGTTGCGGGGATCAGTCAGCTCCCTGTTTTTCTTCACCTGTGTGTGTCTACCTGTGTGTCTGTCTTTCTTCTACCTTTTATCTTTTTTGTCTGCTTTTGTCTCAGAGCCCCATTAAAGTGTACGGTCTTAAAGCGATATTAATAATTTTAAAATAATAATCACTGAGGGCATTAAAGGGAAAAAGTTAATATGAAATTTTGCTTAATCCATCTAGATTTTTTCAAATTATAAAATCATGCAAATAACATAAATTAACAAATTGAGATTTTTTTCTGGTCGGTTGACAAAAGGAATCGTTTTTTCGGGTGGTAAAAACCAACAACGCTTTGTTTACATAACTGTGAACTTTCTAATTCTTATTCCCCCTTTTTATTCATTTAATCTTTTTTCCCCTCACCCCCACTCTTCATTAAAACTACAGATTTTTTTTGGTAATGAGGGACACTATTATTATATTATAGTTTAATAATAATAATAATTTTAAATTTTAGTACATATGTATTATTGAAATTTAAAAATGATTATTAATATTATTTTTAAATTTTGGGGAGGGGGCCAGATCCACTGTATAGCACTTTTCTGGATTTTTGGGTTACCCTAGGTAATTTTTAAATGTATGATAACTTGCTTATGTACAGTGAGAGAGAGAGAAAGAAAAAAGAGAGATACAAAGAGACAGCCACATTGGTCAGCCAGTCAGCCAACTACACCCCACCCCCCATCCAGCCCCCCCATCCAGCCAGCCAGCCACCCACCCACCCACCCACCCAGCCCCCCCCTCCAGCCACCCACCCACCCCCCAGCCCCCCCCACCCATCCGCCACCCACCCATCCAACCCCCATCCAGCCCCCCACCCATCCAGCCACCCCCCAGCCCCCCCCCACCACCCCCCCAGCCCCCCACCCAGCCACCCATCCAGCCACCCATCCACCCACCCATCCAGCCACCCATCCAGCCAGCCAGCCACCCACCCGCCAACCGACCGCCACCACCGGATAGAAACCCAACGCCCAGGTTCAAAATTTCCCTCAAAAGTTTCATTTTGGGGTTTAATGTTACAAAATATTAATTAAAGGCCACTAGCATGCCTAGGCTTTTCGGCAAACAATTTTTTATTTATTTATTTAGAAATTTTGTACATACAGGGAAAAAAAAATACAGGTAAGAAGCATGAAAAAGCCTTTTATATGCAAGTTACGGGCTGGCTTAAAATTAACTTAAGATTACTACATTACTACATTATACTTACATACAGGGTAGTATGAGTTTTTGTGTTTTTAAAAACTACCCCCTTTACATTTTGCTACCCTTCCACTACCACTTGCCTCCAACACTACTCCCTTCCTTCTTTTTTCCCTCTTTTGTCCTGTCCCTCCCCCCCTTCACCTGTGAAAAGTGGTACCAAAGTCAAGCTTTCCAACTTGAACATTTTGGGCGTAGGGTTTTTTTTTGGGGGGTCTGAAATGGACTGATCTTTTTTTTTTTTTTATTATCCCCCGGCCGTTTCCCCACCAAGGCGGGGTGGCCCAAAAGAAAAACTTCACCATCATTCATTATTTACGTTATTCCATGGGAACAAATTGTTCGGCATTCAAACAGCCTTCTGAACGATAGGCCAAAACTCGGTAATGATACTGGCCCCCCACTCCGGGTGTTAGTGTGAGTGTAAATGACCCCCTTTTGGGCCCAAACATCATCATAAGCTTCTCCCCTTTTGGGGTTATTTTTTTTTAATCTGTAAAAATAAAAATTATTCAAAAGTAGCCCCTTTAAATTTTCCCTGTAGTTACATTCCTGAAAATGCCATGTTAGATAAATCCGGGTTAAAAAACTGGAGAAAAGGGGGGAAAAAAGGGTTAGTTCCTAGGACCCCCCAAAAGCCAAAACTTTTTTTGACATCCAGATCATACAAAAAAAAAAATGATAATTTTTTGTTGCTTAAAATACAAAAAGCAAAAGAAATAATTTTTTACCTTTAAAATTTTGGTTGTGGTTATGTGTGATTGTGAAAGAGTAGAGATGATGGTGTGGCCCTACTGGGGTGAGGTGATTTGTTGGGTTTTTGGAGAAGGGGCGGTTGAGGTTTTGACAAGCAATGGTTTTAAAAAATTTTAAGGATTTCTGGTTTTTTTACTTTTCAGTACATTATACAGCGATGGGAAGGCATCATCAGCCTCAGACCCTGTTTCAAAACATGTTCTAGATTTGTAAGGTCCTCTTTTAAAGAAAAAATCCAGTTTAGCACAACATGGAATCTCACGAACGCTGCAAGTTTGTTTTTTTTTCAGGGTTTTTCTTCATCATCTGTTATCTGGCTCTCTTTTTATCTGTCATTGCTCCCGGGCATTTTCTGGGCTTGCTTCATCATCATCTTCTAAGAGTATTTACATCTTCCCTTTATATCTTCAAAGCCATCACCTGGTAAACTCGTTTAGCTGAACAATTTCCTGAACCTGACCATTTATAAATTGTTTATGTAACTTTCACCATTTAATCTTTTTTAGCCTAATTAATCTTTTTTTAATTTTAATTTTGCCCATCATGCTCTGCAAAAGGGGGGGCTTTTGGTTTGTACTACTATGTATCATTTTTAAATAAATATTATTATTATTATTATTATTATTATTATTATTATTAAAATTTATTATTATTATAAAGTTAACAAAGAGGCCAAATTTTCCCCAGCCTCTTTAACCCTTTTTTGGTTGACAGGCCCTCGAACTTGTTCTCGGGGTCGCCAAATTTTAAAAAAAAAAAAAAATTTTTTTTTGAAAAGATAGAAATTTTTTCCAATCTTGAACCAAAAGTATGAAATTTGAGGGAAAAACTTACGGAATTATGCTCCAAAGTTATGGTCTAAGTTTACGATCAGCTTTTGCCCCCGCCCCCCAATTCGCCAATTTCCCATTTACTTGTTGAAAAAAATCAACTTTTCGCTAGAACTCCTTTTTTTCTATTGAATGAGTACAAAAACCACCCATTTAGATTTCAACTAACCAATACAGTGGTCAGAATTTGGGAATTTTGCCAATTTCACAAAATTTCAAAGATCCCAAATTTTCGATGGGCCCAGAAAAAACAGGAAAGACTTTCCCGGGACAAAAATAACATTTCCTCTGTTCTTTGTCCGCCCCCAGGCCCCTCTTACTTCTTTTGTTTTCCCCTTTTGAATTTTTATTCTACAAAAAATAGGATTTCTGTTATGCAGCCCTTGCTTAGTGTAGAAATGGTAAAAATAATATCAGCGCATTTGTGAAAAAAATTTTAGACTACCAGTTGGCGATGCATGTTTTTTTCAAATTTTGGGAAAAATCAACATTTCCATTTGAGCTCAGTTTCAAGGTACATGATTTTCTTTGAAAAACAGTCAAAATCATCTCAATTTATGTAATATGTCATCCATTCTATAAAAAAGAGACCAGGAAAACTAGAATACAATAAAAAAACCATTAAAATAAGTGAAATTTTCTGTTTTAATCCAAAAAAAAAGGGTCAAAGTTTTTTTTTTTTTTTCGTGGTGCTGGGATTTTTTTTACCTGCACACTGGCCCAAAAAACCCATTCTTTCATATGTAGGGCCCACCAGCTTTCTCTCACTAGATTTGAGGGGGGTTGTGGGGACAGACATCAAAAACCCGGGGTAAACCCGATTTTAAACGCCAAACCCCGAAAGGGTTTAAAGTTAATTGGGCCCCCATTCCATGCACTTTAGCAAACTATGGCATCTGCAATGTTAAATTTGTTCCAAAATTGCTACTACCAGGTTGGAGCGAGTTTAATCAAATTTTTTCCTCTGCAAACCCGGTTAATTTTTTATGAAGGTTGTATAAAAGGGCCCAATTTTTCAAGTTCATAACCAAAAAGTGTCAGATATATCCGTAATATAAGGGTCCCTGTAATTTTTGAATGATATGATGATTTGTTTTTGTTTATGGAAGGAATTTAAATTTAAGGTTTTAACTGTTAATCATACCTGAAACCCTTTAACCCTTTGGGGTTGGCGGGCTTCAAATTTGTTCTCGGGGTTTGAAATTTTTAAAAAATAAATTTTTTTTTTCTTTGAAATGATAGAAATTTTCCCCGATCAAAAAGACCCCAAAAGAGGAAATTTGATGGAAAATTTTGGAAGCTCTGGAAGAATGGTCTAATGTTTATGTATCGTGATTTCCCCCATTTTGAGCCCTTTTTTCCAATTTCCAATGACCAGCCGAAAAATCTCCTATTTCACTAGAATCCTTTTTTTCTATAAAATAGTCCCAAAACCACCCATTTACCTTTCCCACTATCCAATAATGTTAGAAATTGGCTTTTTGCATTCTTTAAAGATGCCTTTTTCCAAATGGGTCCAGAATAAAAAAAAAGACATTTCGGATAAAATAACTTTTTCCCTGTTCATTACCATGTCCCAGGCCCTGTTAGTTCTTTTTTCCTTTGAATTTTTTTTCCAAAAAAAAATAGAAATAAAATTGTGGACCACTGCATTTGTGTAGAAATGGAAAGAAATGGTATAAATAATATCAGGCTTTTGAAAAATATTCACTCCCAGTTGGGGGATTGCCGTGATTTGTTTACTTTTGTTTGGGGGGAAAAATCAAATTTCTGCTCTTTGAGCTCAATTTCAATACTTTTCAATAAACCAATCAAAATTATCTCAATTCCCCAAACTTTATTCTATAAAATGAAAGGAAATAGAATACAACCAAAAAAGCAATAAAAAAACCTGCAGCCGTGTTTTAAAAACCAAAAAAAAGTCGGGGTTTTTTTTTTTATGCACTTTTGCTGCAGGATTTTTTTTTTACGCGACACTGACCGATAACCCCTTTTTCCATTAGGGCCCACCAGCCTCCCCATTAGATTTAAGGGGAGGGGAAAATTTTGTGTCTTTGTACGCCCCAACCCCGGCGCCCCTTTAGTCGGGACCAACCCCAAAAGGGAAGAAAAATTTGTTATTAATTTTGGGTGAGATGTGATCTCGGTGCCTGTGGTTTTTTTGTGGAGGAAGATATATTTGGGTACTAGCTGCTGGTGACTAAGGGATACATAGGAAAATATTATATTTAACCTCAGTGCTCCCCGGGTGGCCTTGTCCAGTTTGGGCAACCATCACTGTCCCACTATCTTTAAAAGGAATTTTAAATAATAACCATAAAAACCAAAAAATTTTAATAAAAAATTTAAAAATGAAAGATTTTTTTTAGGTAAAAGATGACAGGCCAGTGCGAAACTAGTACTAAAAAGTTTTTTTAAAAAAAAAAATAACTTTCACTGCCCTGGAGGGAGCATGTTGATGAGCTTTCACCTGGCATTTTTCTGTTATCTGTCTTATGATAAATAAGCAGAAATCAAGCAATTTGATTTGTTCCCTTTTTTTTTCACCGGGAAATTTCAGAAAGTGGATAAAACATTGGCGGCATTGTATTTCCCCATTTCTAAGCCCCGGTCCAGAAACCCAGTTTCCTGAACCCTTCATAAAATATTACCCGCACACCCCCAAACAGCTTGGGCCCCAAAACCATTTGTTTCATTCCCCTTCTAACTTTCCGATGCTTGCGGGAATCCAAACCCTCCCCACAAAATCCCCTTTTTTTCCCCTTCCTCCAACCTTTGGGGATGACCCCATCCCCCCTTCCTTCCCCAACAGATTTATACCTTTCCCAAAACATTCTACTTTGTTCCATTTTCTCTAAAAGACCAAACCACCCAGCCCCCCTTTACCCCCTGAAAAACTTTTTGTAACCACACCACCTCCTAATTTCCACACTTGAATTCTCTGCATAATATTTAACACACATTGCCCTTAGACACGACATGTCTCTGCCTCCCCCCATCTACTCAGCATTTAAAACCCATGCCACACCCTCAAAAGATTTGGTAACTATTTTTTTATACCCTTTTTTGCCTAGGGAAAATGTTCTTTTTTTTCCCACAAATCCCCAATGCACCACTCCCTTTTTCCTTAAATTTCGGGTTTACCTATCCTTCAAAAAACCATCTGCTGACAGGTCAACTCCAAATCCTGAAAACATTACTTCTTCCATATTTCCCCTCCAATGTGATATCCAGTTTTTTTTTTTAAATTTTTTGTACCAACCCCCTTACTTTTCAAGTTCTTTTTCAACCATGGTGACATTACACACCCCTTCTAAGACCATTTTTACAAAGAAGTCCCCCTCTCCTACACACCCAATCACCTCACTACCCTAAAGAATGCTTTACACATTTAGTAACCCCTTTTCCCATACACTTGAAACATCTGCCACATTGCTCCCTATCCACCCAATCATATCCCTTTTTCTAAATCCAAAAATGCAAAAAAACCCTACCTTCATCTAAATACTGTTCCATATATGCTTAATGTAAACACCTGATCTCACCCCTTTCCCATTCAAAAGCTTCCTTTTCATCTGCAGTACTCTCTCCATCCCCCAATTTTTCAATAATCCCCATACACTTTCCCTAGTATACTTGAAACTTATTCCCAAAATTTTTTACAATCTTTTTTTGTCCTTCCCTTTATATATTTTTTTCAATCCTGGATTTTACCCTTTTTATACATTTATTGAAAAAAGGGTCCAACCATTTAAAAATTATGTACACATGTGGGGTATGTTTTCTTTATGTTTTTTTCGTGTCCAATGTGTCGGGGCAGGGGGTGCTTTGGGGGTGCATCCCATGAATTTGTGCACAAAATATATGTTACCAAATTGTGGTTGCAGGGGGGGAGCATAGTCCTCCCTGCCTATTCATTGGTCACTAAAAGTTCCACTTTCCCCCGGGGTTCCAAAAAGTTTTCATCATACCTCTTTTTTGGCTTTTTAAAGGACCCTTTTCCCCCTTTCACTCCCCAGACTGTTCCCCCTTCCTGACAACTCTATGACTGAAGAAATACTTCCTAACATCCCTTTGACCCATCGGGTTTTTTTCCAGTTGTGCCCCCTTATTGCTGTGTCCATCTCAAAACATTCTGCCCCTGCCCAATTTGTCCTTTCTCCCGTATCCAGGGTTGTTCGAATTTTTCACTCCAAAGGGTTTTAAAAGGGCCATGCCGGAATTTGTTCCCCATGAAATATTGTGGGGGGTTAGCCCATTTCAGCCCCCAAACATACATGTACAAAGCCTTTTTACATAAATACATTAAATAATTGGTGTTTCCCCGGAGGTAATCAAAGGGGGGTCCCCCCTTTTATTTTAAAGGTCCTCCCTATCCCCCCCGTCCTCCAGTGTTGTTACGTTGGGCCCCCTTAAACCCCCTTTGACTGTGCCGTATATACGCTTACAAAGGCCCCGTTTTAGGGGTTTTGAAACCTAAAAAAGGGAAACACTGCAGAGGCCTGTTGGCCCATACTAGGCAGGTCCTTTACAATTCACCCCACTAACAAAACATTTGCCCCCCCCTTTTCATCTAATTTTTTGGTATAGTCCACCCCCAAAATCATTTTCCCCGGTTGAGTTTCAGCCTCTTTTTAGGCTGTACCCCTGTCCGATCCCTTTGTCCTTCCCCAAGCTTCATAACCTTGCACTTTCTGGGGTTAAACCCAGGAGCCCCTTTTTTTAACCCGGCTTGGCCCGTCTAATCCTCTTTAGTCTTTCCTAATCCCCGTCCCCTTTTATTTTTTCCCATTAGTTTCCCTGGTCGGAAAGAGGCACCCTGACTCATCCCCCATCATGTCATTTTAAAACATTTTCCAAGAAAGAATACTGGCTCTAGAACTGACCCCGTGGGGCCCCCTTTTTACACATTTCCCAAAATCTTGCACCTCAGTTTTCCCAAAATACGTTGTTTCCTTCCTGTCAGGTATTTCTGATCCGTTTCAGTACTTTCCCCCTATTCCTGCCAACCCCCTGGTTTTTTAAATAGTCTTTTTTGTGTGGTACTGTGTTGAAAAACCCTTCAGTCCAAAAAAGTGCAGTCTACCCATCCCTCTCTCTCCTGTCTGTACTTCTGTTTCCTTGTGATGCAGGATTTCCCCCCCAGAAACCATGCTGGTTGTCATGTGCAAGACCATTCCTTTCTAGGTGCTCCCTCACTTTTCCTGATAATCTTCTCCATGGGTTTACATACATTCAGCCCCAAAACTGGTTTTAATTTAGTGCAGCCAGTCTATTTCCTTTCTTAAAAACGAGACTACATATGCTGTCTTCCACACCCCAACAGTTGCCCCGTTTCAACAGGTTTTTTAAAAGTATTTCGGGTCCCCAAGAGTGCATCTTTTCCCTCCCGGGCCCAAAAAGAGATATTATCTGGGCCCTGCTTTGGGGGGTATCTGGTTCCCCCAAAA